>NW_027397069.1:3082155-3282768 GCF_003265705.2 Callorhinus ursinus
TCTGCATGGAGCACTGGGTGTTATGAACAAACAATGAATCATGGAACACTGCACCAAAAACTAATGATGTAATATATGGTGATTAACATAACAATAAAAAAAAAACTAATGATGGGGCGCCTGCGCAGCTCAGTTGGTTAAGCGACTGCCTTCGGCTCAGGTCATGATCCTGGAGTCCCGGGATCGAGTCCCGCATCGGGCTCCCTGCTCAGCGGGGGGGTCTGCTTCTCCCTCTGACCCTCTTCCCTCTTGTGCTCTCTATCTCTACCATTCTCTCTCTCTCTCAAATAAATAAATAAAATCTTAAAAAAAACTAATGATGTACTATATGTTGGCTAATTAAACATAATTAAAAAAAAGAATGTCATGTATATGATACATGTGTGGTATGTATGTGTGGTGTGCGTATATGTGTTTGTATGTGTTTTTGTGTGTGTGTAGTGTGTGTAGTGTGTACTATTTAACTATTTACGTGAGATATATCCCTAAATGTGGAATTGCCAGGTTAAATGTTTTAGAGGTTTTTTGTTTATTTGTTGTTTTTTGTTTTTTTTAATGTATATGGCAACTGCTTTTTCAGAAAAGTTGTACCAACATAGTCTACTACCAAGATGTAAGTACAAATCTCTTACTGACTTGCCATTACTGATCCTATACCTTCTATTCACTCCTTCTTAATCTAATCAGAAAAAGTCTGATCACTTTTCATTTTGTCTTTCAGCTTTGTTTAAGGTGATTTTTGCCCCAGCTTTAAACTTTTTGTACACTCAACAGTTTTCTTTTAGTGTTTCCATAGTATTTAAAAGTTTTGTCCTTTGAAAAATATTTTTAGTATCTCTTATATTTTATTATTTCAGATTTTACATGTAATCAATTTCATGTGGAATTTATTTTGATGTAAGGTTTGCATCAGGAATCTAAATATGCTATTTCTAAATGATTAATAGCTTTCACATCATCTTTTATTAAATAATCTTCCTCTATTGGCCTACCTGCCTCACTAGAATTATATTTTAAATTCTTAATTATAATTTAGAGAGCTTCTGACCTCTTTTTAATGTGTAAGTAATATATCTTAGTGGCATTTGATCTTACCAGACCCAAATTGTTTTTTTTTTAACTTTTATTTATTCATTTGAGAGAGATGGAGAACGAGCAGTGCAGAGGGGCAGAGGGAGAGAGAGAGAGAAGCAGACTCTCTACTGAGCAGAAGTCTGATGAGGGGCTCCATCCCAGCACCTGGAGATCATGACCTAAGCCGAAGGCAGATGTTTAACCACCCAGGTGCCTCCAAATTGTTTTTTTGTAATGTTCCCTTCATAATCTTGAAATTCTCATATTTAATATAGGCAACTTCACATGTATCATAAAATGATAAAATTATAATATAAATGAAAAAAGTGATTTACATTAAAATTTTACATCTGTGTCTAGACAGATGATAGATAGATGATAGTTTTTTTTTCAAGGCTGAGGCACAACTACGCTGACAGCCAAAATGAAGCTGTTAAGATCTTACATTTACCTGCAACAATGAGTACTGGGTATGAGATGGGTATGAGAAGAGAAGGAACACCACATTTAACTTCATATTGTCAACGTGTTCTTTGAAACACACACACACACAGTTGATTTTCATTACCTATGGTACTAATGTTCCATAAAGTTGCTATAAACACTAAATTAGCAAATACTAAGCTATTGCTCCTAGGGGAAATATAAAGTTAAGTGTCTGTGATTCTCTGAGCACAAAACTTTCATCAGCTGAAATGCCATTTTTGTTAATGTAAGTTTGTTCGCCAACATCCTTATTAAAAAAAATCAGTTTCATAAGTGTAGAAAACCTGTTCTTCCACATAACCCTCTCCTGCATGACACTTAGCAAATATTTAAAAGTTCTTCCAAATCCTCCCGATCTGCAGAACCCCCTCTTCCTGCAAGTCTCACATTTTTCATGCTGTACCACCTTATGAAATGTGGAAGCCAGTCAGCATTAGCTGAGAACAGAGTTTAACATTTTTCTGACTCTGAGTAATGTGAAAATTTCTTTGGTTTTCAGCTTCACAATGATGTGGCCCACTGTAATTCATTTTTAGTCAGTTGATGCTCATGAATCCACCAAGTTAGCTGAATTCCCCATCTTTTTCACAGCATTAGCACTCACTGCAGGAGTTAACTTTAACATTTTGCAGAGCAATGTCATGTAAAGATCAGCAAATATCCTCTTCATTTCCTGACCATACTGTATTGTTGATTCATTAGCACTGAGCTCACCCCCAAGAATATGAGAACTGCACATGTAAACGAAGCTTATCTCACTCATATATTTTCTCCATAAGTCATATCCCAGCCTTCTTATGCTTAAGAATACTAGAAAACACATTAGCACTATGCTTGGGAGCTATTTTAGGCAGCAAATTGACTAACAAAAAACACCAAAATGTACAAAAAAAAAAAAAAAAAGACCTTAAATGGAGCTGGAAAAGACAACTGGTTTACAATATGAAAGCTCATACAGGAAGGTAGAGTGTTGATGCCTTGTCTATCCTTAGCTGGGAGCATGCATGTTCCACATTTCAAATTCTTTTACCACTTTTTTACCAGGCCCATGTTCCTGAGGAACCATGAAAGCAGTGGAAGCACTGATTTAAGGTCACAAATAAATGCTAGTGAGTAGGCAAATTCAAAAGAAGTCTATAAATAATGAGGACTGACTATACATCCATCTCCCCTACACGTAAAATAATTATGGAAATGGCATCTAAAGTGCAGACTGATGCAAGCATATTCTATTTGTAACTTGAAAACCATGAGCAGCATTGCCTTGGGTCATATGACCGTCAATAATTGTAACTAAGTCTCAGCAATTTCCAAACAAAAGAAGGTATGCTTTCCTTGATTTTCATAGTAGTTGCATTTTTTGAAAATTTATTTCATGCATGCAAAATATATTCTGTTTATTTCTTATCAAGCATCTATAAGGCTGCATAGAAGACACCAAATCATTGACTTAGCAACCAGCATTTTTTTTTTTTTTTTAGCTCACAGTTCTCTGAAAGAATGATTCAGGCTGGGCTTAGCTAAGTATATCTTTGGGTCTTAGTGCAGTCACTCACTGGGCTTTGTCAGCTGAGCCAAAATGGGCTGGAACAACCACTTTGACTTTGCTCCGCATATTTTACCTGGCAGCAGGTTTGCCCAGGTATGTTCTCATGGGAAAGGGAAAGGGACAAGGGTAGGCAGGTCCAATTACAAAATGCATGTGACACCTGTGTTGCTTCATAAGAAGGAACTATATCCCTATAGCCCACAGCCAGAGCAAGTCAGTGAGAAGGGACTGCAGCATAACACTGGAGAATGGCATGGATACCAGGGTTTTGAGGAAATTTTAACTAATTTAAAGGAAATATATTAATGTACTATCTGTTTGTAATAACTGAGTTTGTGTTCAGAACGAATATAATTTCAACCTATATTTTGAAATATTTCCAACATTTTTTTCCAAATAATATTAGATCTATGAAGAAAAAAAGTTAAAATGGGTATCTTGAGCAAGACAAAACTTTTAAAGAAAAGCAAATTTTATCTTCATCTTAAAACAATTAGATAAAGTAATTATATTGGTCCTGAGAGATTTGATGGGAGAACTAGTATTTAACTCTGTTAACCTGGTTAAGGGCCTTAACTGTTATGGGTCTTGTCTGAGTGTTTTCATCATTCTCACGAAGACATAAGAAGGAAAAGGTATACTATTAAATTTTAAGTAATCATCTGGAAATCACCTGGGATAAACAAAACGTGGGTGTTACACCAGGTATGTTCATTTGTTTGTTGCCTGGACCAGATCAGCAGGGGGATGGAGAACTCAGTATCACCCTACAGAGGACATGTAATATGCTTTCTGATTTGAGGTTTTGGAGAGTGTCGGTCAGCATGCTGGAATCCTACCATGGATGACCACTGAAGCACCGGGAATAAATGACCTTCCAGTTGCCCCAATTCAAAGCATTTTGGGGCACCTGGGTGGCTCTGTCGGTTTAAGCATCTGCCCTAGGCTCAGGTCATGATCTTAGGATCCTGGGATCAAGTCCCACATCAGGCTCCCTGCTCAGTGGGGAGTCTGCTGCTCCCCCCTGCTCGTGCTCTCCCTCCCTCTCTCTGTTTCACTCTCCCTCAAATAAATAAATAAAATATTTTTTTAAAAAAAGCATTTTGCAGGCCTGTGAACTTTGGAGGTCCTTAGGTGTTAGAGGCTTAGATAAGGTCCTGTAGCTGCCCGGTGCCCTAGGTAACTCAGCTGGTAAGTGTTGACATTGACATTTAAACAGACCAAACACAAGCCTGGTGTCTGAACAACACTTTATTATAACCCAGTATGTTCTACATGTCCTCTGATTTTTGACATTTTGGGGACATTATTGTGTTTTCTTTCTAATGTTAGTATCTTCAGTCACTCTGCAAATGAACATCCTTGTGCATATAAATACAGCAATACCTGAGGTCATTGACATAATTCTCAGATGTGAACAGTCCTGAGACTTTTCAAGTTTCATCAAATTGATTTCTAAAAAGTCTGTACCCTCATTTTTTATCTCCACCAGCAGAGTCTCAGGTGTGAGAACCATAAATATTTTACATTATGTCTAACTTTTAAGCACAAAATAGTGAGCTGACTGCTTTGGTCATTTACATTTCTCACTATAATTTAGTATACTTGGCACTAATCTATGTACTTATTTTATTTCCTCTTTGGTGAAGTGTCTGTAAAGATATAGCATGTACTGGAAACTTTCTCAATAAATATCATAATACAGCATTTTTATAAATTGTGACAATTCTGATGTACTTGAGCCTGTTCGTTCTACAAATGCTAAAAAGAGAATTTACAAAATTGATTTCTACAGGAAGAAAACAATTATATGATCATTACGGACAGTCTAACAGTAAGTTATTGGAACGTAGATTGAGTAAAGTTTTATCAACAGATTAAGAAAAACAACAGGAAAAATAGCTAACAGTCTTAAAGAAGTGGTTTTAGATAAAGTGGCAACATAATTAAGAAGTTAATATAACTGAGAAAGTTCATTAGAGGAAAAAGTTTATAAGCAAATACACTTGAAGTGGAGTTCTCTTTTCAGTCTCTTTGTATCTTAAACTACAGAGAAATCTCCTCTGGGAATAAGCAAATAAGTGTGCAAATAAATGTATACATTGTTTAAATCTATTTTTACATCAAAATGTAAAAGGTAGCAATAGCCAGGTCAGTTTTTTGAAATGTGTCATACATACCTCACAGGCCATTCAACATAAAAAATTACATGCAGAAATGAGGGAATTGTTCAGATAATTGTTAATCAAAAGTATTCATATTGATTCATCTACCTAATATACTGCAAGATATTAAAGTTTGATTGTTTTGGTGGAGGAAAGGTCATTTAGACGTTTTGGACTATGGACGTTTGATGTTTATGGATTTTGTAGAGGAATTAAAAGAGCATTTTGTTAATAGTTAACGAGTCTCAGAAAATCCATCAGCATTGAATGTGATAAAGCTTGCCGTAACGTATGATAAGATCTTTATGTGCAGGTGGAAACATTTCATTATAGTTCTTTGCTGTCTCAACTCACGGGGAACAAAGCCCATTGGGCATGCTCATTGAACCAACCAAATGGAATCAATCAAAAGACTCGCATAGCATCTGCAAACATCAGAGAATACAAACAAAGAGAGCTCAAGAAAATGCATCTCAAGGGCTCTGTTTGTATAGGTCTGGCCTCTCTAAGATCCAGCCATGCTCAGTGCACTAGCTGGAGAGGCTTTGCTTAATGCACTGCCTAATGGCTTGGCTCTTCATACCCGACACACTCCATTGCGACTCATATGTTATGCTGCCTGTGCACAGACAACGGGACAGAACTGAAGCAACAATCGCATTCCCAACCCAAACAAACTTAAAAATTAATGCTGCAAAGGGGAGAACTGTACTCTGGATCTCCATGAACTATTATCTGTGCCAAATTAAAGAAATATCAAAGGAGCAATAAAGAGGTATTGTAAGAATTAAAAAAGGAAAAGGGAAAAGCCCTTTGGAGTTGAGTGCTTTAATGGAGGGAAGAATACTTTCCACCCAAAGTGCACTCGAAGCAACGCATGGGAGTCACAGGTGTTTGAACATATGCCTTCAACCACTGATTCAATTCCTTGCAAATTGTTGACCTTTACAAAATTGAAGGCAATTCTCATGTCAAGGTGAAGTATAAATAGAGGCATACAACACAGTCTCTGATTTCAGTGAGTTTGGAAGCTTATCGGGGAATCAAGACAATAATGTTTAGTATTAATGCAAAGCAAAGATCATTGTGAAAGAATTGTTTAGAATAGAAAAAAAATGCTATTGAGTTTATAAGTGGAAAAATAAGGAAGAAATCTCAAATTGTTTTCTCTGTTAATATGATAAAGCCCTGTTGCATTATTTGTTAGTTGGCATTTTGCCTAAAAACAAAAAAGCTAATATTATGCCTGCACCCTATTTTATGGAGTAAATGATGATATAGTTAAGAGACCTGAAATATAAATATCTCTAATAATTATGCGCTTGTTCCTTACAGAAGCACACATTTAGCCAGTATTTCCAATTATGTGGTCGTAATGTGTAAGTGCTACCAATTCCATATAGTGTCGGTCATGCACGTACCATCGTTTGGGTTTTCAGTAAAAGAATGAAAACCAGGTGAGAAATGGGTGCTGCCCGGTGATACTGTGCTGCTAGGGAGGATTTTACATGGTATTCAAAACTTTTCACTGGTTTTTAAAGGTAATTATTTTTTTTTCAATCCTGTGTTTCACACATGTAGAAGTACGCAATCATCAAATGATCTTTAATCCACATGATTTATACAGAGTCCAAGTATTACAAGATTCAAGCAGAAACATTCTGCCTGATGTTACTTGAACAAGCTCTGAAGGTACAAGTCTCCAAAATACTCATTTTCTTTTTTTTTAAAGATTTTATTTATTTATTTGAGAGTGAGAGAATGAGAGCCAGAGAGCACGAGAGGGAAGAGGGCCAGAGGGAGAAGCAGACTCCCCGCCGAGCAGGGAGCCCGATGTGGGACTCGATCCCGGGACTCCAGGATCATGACCTGAGCCAAAGGCAGTCGCTTAACCAACTGAGCCACCCAGGCACCCAATACTCATTTTCTTTTAAGGGCCTAGTTGAGTCATGGTCCCAGTGCATTTGAACACATCATGACCTTAGGCTCAACTCTACTTATCTTTTAGTTTTTTTTTTTTTTTTTTTAAATCAGATAGGCATTGTTACAGAATAAATTGTGGAAAATCTGTGTTAAAAGAAATTTCATATGTTACCTGCTAATAACTATTTAAGTTTAAATACTTATCAATCTTAAGTCCCCTTTTCTCTTTAACAATATGAACCTTTTTAACAGTATTAGTGGAAACTTTAATATGATGCTTGTGCATGGTGTGATCTATTATTACTTACAAGAATATATTTTTGCATTCATATGATATTCGTTCTTCACAATTTATGCTCCCATAGTTATTTTAATTTGAGAGAAAAGATGAAGTAGTAACAACAATCATTAAATTCAGCTACTATACTTTTGCTTAAATCCAGGAAACAGAAAGGTCTCAGGCAATGAGCAAATTCTCAAAATTACTATGTATAATTAGCCTAAGATTAACAGGATTTTTTTTTTGTCTCCCTGTAAAAGATTAGTGTTGCTTTAATTAATTTACTGGCATTGAGCTTATAGAAAATCATAAATTTTTAGGAAAGCAGAATCTTTGAAACAATTCTATTAGGGTAGATTCTCACAGACATTAAGCAAGACACGCAGTAATCAAGGATCATACAAGTATTTTTCCCGCCTACTCTCTGGTAGTTTAGATAAGAAAAGAAATGAGATGGTTCACTGCATACGATTTCTTACCAGATGATATTATGCAATGCACTGACTCTTAATACTACAGGACAGGTGTCATTGATTCCATTTTACAGAACAGAATACTAGAGCTTATGAAAGCAAAGTAACAGGATCAGATTCATGCAGAAAAGATGGAAATTAGATTCAGAAACATTGTGATTACACCTGTCTTAACAAACCAAAAAAGACTTTTTAGGGTAATAAAAAATAAGAGGTCATGGCGAAGTGTTGGGCAGAGAACTCATAACCAAGAGGATTACATACAAAGTCGAGGCACCTGTGAAAGAAGTGTGTAATTTCTCAGAAATGCAAAGGCAAGGAGCCATCTGGGGATAGAGGAGCGTAGACCGTATCACACTTGCTGCTACCCAAAGTCCCTAAAGTCTGGTGTAGTAAATACAGAAAGCAAATTGTATTCATAAAGGAGAGTTTTCTTATTTAGAATAAACAGGAAAATGGACCCATTCTTCTGGTACCTTCCTTAAGCAGGAGAACATATTCAGTAATGAGAAACAGATTTCACCTATGTGCCATCACTGTCCACCTGGCATTAGTGGTTGGGATCATTAGTGGAACAGATTGTAAAGCAACATACTTAGCACTCTATATGTGCATAAATTCCCCACATGACCTTCAAAAGTGCTAGAGAATAGACATAGAGTATGAATAAATCGATGATGACTCTCAAGTAATTCTGATATATAAAATATGCAGTTCCATGTATATATTTGTCATTTTTGACGTAGATGTCTGTGCTATTGAAATGAGTGTTTCCTAAACTGTAGTGTCCGTGTGTATCTGCAGAGGAGCTTGCTAAAAAGATAGATTTCTGAGCCTCCATTAATTCAATAAACTAGGTACGGCTCATGAGCCTATATTTTAAAAGGGCTTAGGACCTTCCATTTTAGGAGTCAATTAATAAAATAAAAATATTTTAAAACACTTAGTATTTTTTTCTCTTAAAACAAGACAAAATGCATACTACCGCTGAGAAAACTCCACAGCCCATTGTTGGCCCCATATCCCCCACCTATTGTCACATTTCTTTGCTCCCCTTCACAGGAAAATACTCTTGGCAGATTTTCTAATAGGCTGTTCCACTTTCTTGCATTCCATTCACTGTTAATTAATTCTAGTTTGGTTTCTAACTTTAGTACTCTATTGAAACCCTCTAGTCAAGACCACCAATGGCCACTTGTTAAATCTCTTGAAACCAAATGACACCATCTTCTACAACCTCTCTCAAGCTTTTAATAGTTGTGACTGCTCCCTCATTTCAGAAACACTTTCCTGTTTGTTTTTTGTGAAACGAAGTTCTGCTTCTCTGTTATTTTCGCAACAGGCTATTTATCCCTTGTCTCATTTTTCCTGTTCACTTCCTTTCTTTATGTATGAATGATACTGTTCTTTTGCTTTCTGAAACTTAAATAAATGATCCATCTTTGCAACTACAAAGCGTGGGGCTCCATCTCAGGACCCTGAGATCATGACCTGAGCCAAAATCAAGAGTCAGAGGCTTAACCAACTGAGCCACCCAGACACCCCATGGCAAGGCAAAGTTTATTCTTGTATTTTATATATAACACAGAATATAGACATGTATATGATAAATGGTTGCTTGATACATATAGTAATGAATACATGCATATGTTTACATGTAACAATAGTTACATAAATATCACATATGGTACTAAAGAATTGCTTATTTATGATCGTTCTTTAAAGAATCACTAATGTCTTGTGGACATAAACCAAATCTTCCACATCCTTTATATATTTCTTACTACACCTTCATTGTTGTACTTTTGGCTCTCTGAAGGTTCTACAGTTCATAGATGTCTATGAGATTCTTTCAAAAAGAAATATATTGTGGTAAAACAAATTTAGGCTTTATAGTCAGAATCATGAATGGTTTTAACAGTGATTGCTTGTTGACACCTCATGTACTGGATACATCTTTTTAAAAGGATTCTTTATTTGTTGAGAGAGAGAGAGAGAGAGAGAACCAGTGGGAGGGCCAGAGGGAAAGGGAGAGAGAAACTTTTTTTTTAAGGTTTTAATTTATTTATTGAGAGAGAGAGAGAGAATGGTAGAGAGAGAGCATGAGAGGGAGGAAGGTTAGAGGGAGAAGCAGACTCCCTGCTGAGCAGGGAGCCCAATGCGGGACTCGATCCCCGGACTCCAGGATCATGACCTGAGCCGAAGGCAGTCGCTTAACCAACTGAGCCACCCAGGCACCCAAGGGAGAGAGAATCTTAAGCAGACTCCATGTGGAGCCATCGCTAGGTCTCGATCTCACGACCCTGAGATCACTCCCTAAGCCAAAACCAAGAGTTGGACTCTTAACCAGCTGCACCACCCAGGTGCCCCCTCGATACTTTTTATGCACATAGTCCATCTATTCTTGACAATGTCCTTACTAGTTACTCTGATGTTCTCTGTCTTTTAAATAGTGATAATCAGACAATGAAGCCAGGTTATTTTTCCAGATATACGTATCAAGAAATTTGAGGAGGCATGCGTAAAACATATTGTGGTCAAACAGTTTCACTCATGTAAAGCAGTTAGTATAGCATCTGAGAAATATGTATGCTCAATAAACTATAGCTATTTTTATCCACGCTCTTAGTAGAAGTATGTGCTGGGCTCTATACCAAACACCCCATGTATACTGTCATTAATTCTCACAGATTTTCTGTGGAAAAGTAATCTTTCCCCATTTCAAGATGAGAAAACTGAGTCATAAAGAGGTGAAGTGTTTTACTCGGGGACATATAGCAAATAAAGGACAGCGCTGAGGTCTGAAGCAAAGTCCATTCTTTTCTCCAAACCTGTACTAACGAATTACCTGGGTAGCTTACCACTGTTATAATGGTCACTATTTGGAAATCTTTAAAGCATAATTTTTAAGTTTTGAGATCTTGTGTCCTTTTTAAAAACCCATATATCTATTCCTGAGGTTTAGGAAATATAAGCAGAGCGTCATTTATTCTTGACATTCACACACATCCACAGCTTATGAACCTGGTGCTGTGGTTCCATTTTGTAGATGAGGAACTGAAACAGATGAATTTCATGTTTTCCCAAGGGCAGATGGTAGTTGTAATGAAAATATTAGTAGAAGCTACAGTCTAATTTCTTATCGTCAAACACTTTACTAACACTTCCCATACATTAACTCCTATCATACTTCTAAAAGCTTGTTGAAGGATGATTCGTACTTTACAGAGGCAGAGCCAGATTCTAAGATACTATGAATCTTGCTCAAAATCACACATCAGTTATGTGACAGAATCAAGACTCAAATCTAGGTTTGTCAAATTTCAAAGTCTTTGCTTTGACAGTTTTGTAATAGTGCTTCCTACTTATGTCTGTGAACAAGTATTCAGTTAAGACTCAGAAAGTCACATAGCCTAGCACAAAGATGAGCTGATTCTTGCTTGGAAAATTTTAGGGACAGATAATAACCTTCAGCATCTTGAGTTATAAACTAACTTCCGTGTGGTCCCCATAGAAAGTCTGATTTAGAACACCTCTCCTTGTTAATGGGCCTTCCAAGAAGAGTCAATTGTCTATGGCCTGCCAAGTACTTAAATGAATTAACTTGCTGGGTGAAGTTATTTTCTAATGTCAAGGTGTCCTGGAGGAGGAAATGAGGTAGAAAATGATAATGCTTAACCCTTGCATAAAAGCTGTCACAGTGACATTAGACCCTATCTTAGACTGTGTTTGAAAGATTTGGGTTTAGAGAATAAGTAAAATAGTGCCACTTGCTGCTCTTTCCATGGAAAACAAAGGTGAGAGATAAGTTTTTATGGTCAAGGGAGAGAAATACAAGAAGAGAGAGAAAAATCACCATCATATTTAAGACTTCCAGGATGGATCTTTTTTAAAGAGGGAACTCCTTAAATTTGAGAATGTCAGCACCAAAAGGCTGGTTTCAATCTGAAGACATTTAGTAAGACCATTAATTTCATATTTCATATTTCCTAATTGACTTACCCATTCTCTTTGGTTAGGCACCATCAATTTTTCAAAAAATACTAATGGGGTTTTATTAGTTAAAATGCTTGAGCTATTATGGCCTTTCTATAAGTGTTTTCTTTCCTCTTGTGCTAAAGAGAAGTAGTTGTTCAGATAAACATCAAAATGGTGAATTGCAGTCTTTTTTTTAGAAACCTTTTTTCTAACTTCTTTGTGCACACTGACTCAATTTCTATTAAATCAAATCCACTTCCTCTAAAGGCAGAGTATGCTAAAAGCACTCAGGGAAGGATCAACTTGTAAAATGAATGGAACTATTCATTACTTTCAAGTATAAGTACATAGAGCAATGAGAGAATGCACTAAACTGGGGGTGAAAAGTCCACATACACCCAGCTAACAGCTCATCTTCACATTAGCAAAAGAACTTTTCTATTCTTTTTCCTTTGGGGGAGGTAGTAGTATTTCTTTCCCAAGGATAATGAACCATGTGCATTCAACTAGACTCTAGATGTCCAAGTAAGGCCATCTTAGAAAATCAGTGTGACACATTTTCTTTTTATTTTAGAATATTTTTATTACCCAACGGGAAACCCTTCATCAATTCTCGTTGTTTAAGAATGTTTATGTATTATATTGAGGTGAATAAACAAATGGCAGAAATGTTAAGGAACTGAAGTGGAAGTCAAAACTCACAGAGGTGTCTCTTTTGAAGTAAATTCACTGTATAGTATAACTATATTACAAGGAAATTGCATATGAAGAACAATTTTGAGAAGTTTCTTAGGGAACTGGGAAAGTAGACTTTTTTTAGTATGTTATGAGCATATGTATGTTATGAGCATATGTACCATACTCATATGCCCAAATCCTTGTCCTGCCCATTTCCGATGCTAGTCTTATTTCATGTATCTCTAGGATGTGCAGTACCCCAGATGTGCATGATCAATAGTGTATCGTAGTCATTTTCCGGGCTACAGACAAGCCAGAGGATGTGATCTTCTTGACACTCCAATTGCTCCAGGCTCTAGTATATGCACAATTCTGTATCCTAGCTATAACCACAACCCTAGCCCTTCCCTCTCAGAAAAATACAGCAGGATGAAAACGAGCTGATATTTTTGTAGGAATAATCCTAAATCTATTGCCATTACTTAAAACAATTTAATGAGTTTATTAGGGTAAACAAATGATTTATGACACACTAAGAACTAAATGCAACTCACTCATGTGTCAGGCCACTGAGGGTGTGACCAAAGAGCTAATGTAGGGGCATAACCAGATAATGGGTGTCACTGTCTCTTCAATCCCTGCCCGCAAATGAAAACCTTAACTCTAGACTTAAATCTGGGTGAGTCTCTGAATGATAAGGGGACACTGGCTTTGAGATAGCTACAATTCAGAGATGAAGTTCAAGTTCTCCATAAACCTGGCATAAAGTGCAACATACTAATACTAATTTGAGTTGACCTTTCTAGATATAAGCCAATGCTCCTAAATTATAACAGAAAATCTGTAAATACGCATTTCTTCCCTAAGGAAAAGTAAACTATAGATGTCATGACACCAAGGAGGAAAATATTCCTTCTGGAATCATCTTCCTGTTCTTGCCAAGCCATGTCCCAGGAAGGACCTATTGTTTCTTTAAGTCACTCCTTACCAGAAAGTTAGGCTGTGTCATGGCATAGCCAGGTCACTACGAAGACAATGGAATTTAAGAGCAAGATGGAGCAGAATACTCCAACCAACAGCAACATATTATTTTATTCGTTGTTTGATGGAAATGTTAAATTTTATGCAGACATTTTTTAAAGATCTCATTTATTTATTTGACAGAGAGAGAGAGCACAAGCAGGGGGAGTGGCACACAGAGGGAGAGGCAAAGCAGGGAGCCCGATGTGGGGCTCGATCCCAGGACCCTGAGATCAGAACCTGAGCCCAAAGGCAGATGCTTAACCGACTGAGCCACTCAGGTGCCCCTTTTATGCAGATTTTTAAAAAAAATATTTATTTATTTTTGAGAGAGAGAGAAGCAGAGGAAGAGGAAGAGAAAATCCAAACAGACTGCACTGAGCTCAGAGCCCAACCTCATGACCCTGAGATCACAACCTGAGCTGAAACCAAGAGTCAAATGCTTAACAGACTGTGCCACCCCGGCAGCCCTTAGGCAGATTTTTTTTTAAAAGAAAATAATGCAAGGCCAAAGTCTTAAGTAGAAAAAAGTGACTATTGAACTTCCTAGTATAATATTTACAACATTCCAGACCATTTCAAAGATGATCACAATTTTTGAAAATACTTAACTTTAATTTTCATTCACTACCTAAAACTTTTAAAAGTGATTATTCACATAATATTGCTGGGAAAGAAAGCACATCCCAGATTCAAACAAAGAAAGATTTTTTTAGGGGTGGGTGGCTCAGTCACTTAAGCATGGAGCCCGCACTGGGTGTGGAGCCTGCTTAAGATTCTCTCCTCCTACCCACTGCTCTCTCTCTCACTCTCAAAAAAAAAAAAAAAAAAGTTATTAAGAAAATTTTTTAAAGATTTTATTAATTTATTTGTCAGAGAGAGAGAGCGAGCACAAGCAGAGGGAGCAGCAGACAGAGGCAGAAGCAGGCTCCCCACTGAGCAAGGAGCCCAATGTGGGACTCCATCCCAGGACCCTGGGATCATGACCTGAGCCGAAGGCAGAAGCTTAACCAACTGAACCATCCAGGCGTCCCCCACAAAAAAGATTTTTTTTTAAGTGAATAAGAAGATTGCAGTCATTGGTATAAGGACTCGTCTTAAAAGTATTTTAGATATAGTTTTAAAAAGTCTTCATATATTTTATTTGCATTAAAATATTTAAACATATGATTATTTTCAGGAGCATATTTTTTACATGCTCTTTGGTAGACAGCAATAATTACAGTTTAGCCCCTAAGGTAATAGCCTTTAAAAGTTTAAAGTTTAAAGCTTTTTTCTCTACCAGTCCTCAATATTATAGTAAATAAATGGAAATTCCTTCTTTGGTCCATAGTTTCCTCCTATTTTATAACCCTGTGGCTATGAAGCTTTCAAGTACAGAGAAGATCTATTTCTTTAGTAGCTAGTGCACTATTTATAGCCTCTCATTCACCGTTCAAATGTGAAAATACTGGACTTAAGATAGATCCAGTTATAAGGCTAGTTTTGACAACCCTGATTAGTGTGTTCTGAAAAGAATTTATGTAAGATACAAATATGAGCCTTTGTCATCTTTTTTTTTTTTTTGGCTGTGTGTTTTGTTGTGTTTTTAACAGACATCTTTGAAAGAGATTGGAAAATGTAACATTTAGGAAAGAAATAAAACACAGTTCCGAGAGATGTAGATTATTTATAATTTTAAGTATTCAAAATCATCTTTCATGTGGATTATATTTGTTTAAAAAAACTATTATTTCCAATTGTTTTTATTTATGGAAGTACTGATTTACAGATAAACTTAGTAACCCAGTACATTTCTTCTTTACCAGAAAAAATATATGCATGAGACCAAGACTAAATATTCTATTAGCTTATCAATTAAAACTACTAGCTATTAAAATGAATATTTCTTAAAAACTTTTGAAATGAAATTTAAAATATTTATTCCTAATTTGCATAGGCTAACTTTGCCTGTTCTAATACCACTTTCAATATACATTTTCAACTCTGCTCTTCATTTATTTTTGCTCATTGAGCCCTAGGTCCCAGGATGGTGTTTCCTTCATGCACATCACTGTTAGAGAGATTTCATGCCCTTTAAAGCTGGACAGGTTATACATTTCATTCATATCCAGTGCTTTCTTTATGAATGAATAACTCAGGACACAGAGTATCATTATATCACTGCACTTACCACTGATTCGTACGTAAGACTTGGGGTCTTCAACCCGTGCATTAACCTTTATTTAATTTCAGTGTTACCACACAGTAATAGCTCTATAAGAAAGCGTGGTACTGGGAATAAGGCATTCTTGAGTTGGCAGCTGGGTCTACGCATGCGTAGATGTATCGATTAAGGAATGAACAAATGAATGTATGCACGAGCGAAGGTATTCAGATTTTTTTTTATTATGTTATGCTAATCACCATACATTACATCATTAGTTTTTGATGTAGTGTTCCATGATTCATTGTTTGCGTATAACACCCAGTGCTCCATGCAGTACGTGTCCTCTTTAATACCCATCACCAGACTAACCCATCCCCCCACCCCCCTACCCTCTAGAGCCTTCAGTTTGTTTCTCAGAGTCCATAGTCTCTCATGGTTCATCTCCCCCTCCAATTACCCCCCTTCATTTTTCCCTTCCTACTATCTTCTTTTTTTTTTTAACATATAATGTATTACTTGTTTCAGAGGTACAGGTTTGTGATTCAACAGTCTTACACAATTCACAGCTCTAACCATGAAGGTATTCAGATTTAACCAGAGAAGGGAAATGGTATTTGCACAGAGAACAGAAATAATCTTCTAGAAGCGGTCTCTAAAAGGTCCTGATCTGGTTCACTGTGAAATCTCGTAGGCTGAAATCAGACTTCTGTCTCAATGACAATTTGTCTTCTTGGCTTACTGTTCTCTGAAATGTCAGGTCGAATTTCCCAGAAGGCACGTGTTTGTTTACTCGGACCCACAGCGCTTGTCCTTCTGTGCCAAGTTGTCAGCCTCCTTTGGTGCATTTTCTTAATTCCAAATATCTAAACCTGTGGTCTAATCTCCGCTTGTTATCTTAACTGTTAATTGTATTATTGACTTTTGATAAGTATCTTGCCTAAGAATGATTCCACTCTTCAGTGTGACAGAAATAAAGCATTTTCCTGATAAAACAAAATGATCTGATAATCTTATTTTTGATTCAGTCTCAACCCAAAGCATCAACCCAAAGCAAAGCACAACTTGAACCCCATGCTGCTTTTGCATAGAGGTATAAATTAAAACATAGATTTTTTTTAATGTAAAATGCCATTCTGTAAAAAGTTATCCTTTTTGTGCTACAATGATTGGACTATAAGTCACTCAAATGCAAAATAAACAAACAAAAAAGTTTAACACTGGTTAAATGTATAAGACTTTTGAATCTGAAAAAGCCAGGTTCGAAACTAGTTCTATTATCTGTGTGACCTCAGTCAGGTTACTGACTTCAGCTCATCAAGCTGTAGAGCAGTTTGAATAATTCCTTTCCAGAAGGGCTGTGAAAATCAAGGGAAATAATAGAGCACAATCCCTGTCAGGAGACAGACTGAACGATGACTATGAAAACCATTTTTAATTATTAGAGGTTAAGACAAAATTTACCAGAAAACATAGTTAAGACATAAATAACATATTATGGGAGAGGATAATATATATCAATAATCATAAGCACAGTAAGCTGTGTCTCTTAGCATTTTTGCATTACACAGCAAAGACCCAGCGTGCACTCAGGACTGGTGAATTTTGATTGTACACACACAAGTCAGGGAAAGTAGGAAAGACAAAATGGGTTAGTGGATGGTAGGTCTGGTCAGGAAATTCCTGTTAAATCCCTAGAGTCTAGGGACAACTGGGTGGCTCAGTCATTTAAGTGTCTGCCTTCAGTTCAGATCATGATCCCAGGATTCTGGGATGGAGCCCCTTGTATGGCTCCCAGCTCAGAAGGGAGCCTGCTTCCCCCTCTGCTTGCTGCTCCCCCTGCTTGTGTTCTCTCGCTCTCGCTCTGTGACAAATAAATAAATAAATCTTTAAAAAAAAATCTCTTGAGTCTATAAAGGAGACATGTGGGGATAGCTTTCAGAAACTTCACCTGAACAACAACACAGTTTAGTGAAGGCAGGCCGATCTTGACATATTTATTGCCTAATATATTTCATTAAAAAGGATTCTTACACCAAGGTAAAACTTTGCTAAGTAGCAGAAAGAGGGAATCTAAGATTATTATCAAGGGTAAAAAAAAAAAAAAAGGTGCAGATACCCTGTAAAAACATGATTTTTACAGAAAGGGGGTATAGAAACATGTCTCGCCCCATTAAAGACTGACTCTCTTGATTACTTCAGGCCAAATTAGACATTAAATTTAGTAATGGTACTAGGTAAGGCACACTTTAAATGTATATATTTAAAAATATGATAGCTTTTTTTATCTTTAAGACTTCTTTAAATACCCCTATGCTTTTCTTTGTTTTAAGTAGGTGCACATAAGATGCATTACATGAATGATTTGCTGCAAGCTGTTTCACTTCAGATTGATGCTATATATAAAATGAAGACGTTCATACTTACTGATTGTATAGAAGCTCAGAGGACACTTGAAGGAGCACAAGAATTTCTTTTCCTCTTTAGGAAAAATTCACTATGACTGTGAAATATTTTTGCTAGGTCAATATCAAATCTATACCTCAAATGACACTAAAACAACCTACACTCTGAAAACATAGGCTTTGTATGGGGTAGGTTTTATGTGTTCGATTTACTATTTTTTCAAGGTTGGACCACCACAAATAAGACCTTTATGAACAAAATTCCTTCAGTGCTCCCCACAAAGCCTATGAAATGAGGCCATACTCCTCAGCAGAGAACTCAGTAGCTAACCAGCATGGTTCTAATCTAGTTTTTCAACTATGTTTACTTCTATTTCTCTACAGAAAAGCTCTAGAATACATTAGTTTTGTTCATTTTCTCTTGCAAATGACTGATGCCTTGCTTTGTGAGAACCTCTTTTAACCTTCCCGCACGCCCCAAATTTCTTGTAATGTTCTTCCTGTCTTTCATTCTTTCCCACCTCTTTCTTTCTCTGTCTCTCCCTCTTCCTTCCCGTCAAGCATCATTCACTTGTTTTTGATGAAATATTCTGCACATAAAAAAAGTATAGAAAATAATTTGCACATCACTCTTCACAAGTTCTAAGAACTGAAACACTACAAATATCACAGACTCCCTCTCTTTATCATTCTCTGACAGTATTTTGCTCCCTCTCTCCTTCACCCAGAGGTTACTATTATTCTGAATTTATGTCAGAGCTTGCAGAAAAGACCCAGCCCTGTGTTTGCTCTGGTGTAGCGGGTGCTGGGAAGTGCAGCCCACAGCCCTGCTATGAACGGCTCCTTCCAGTTGTTGGGATAACAGTGGGTGGAGAGCCTTCCGTTCTGAACCCCTTCATGACATCGCTGGACCTCACATGTCCGCCTTGTGTAGGTCATTAAGGACATGTAAGGTTTAAAGGCCTGGCCATTTCTACTTGTTAGAGAATAACTTTGAAGGGTCATTCCACCTCCAGAGCTCCTTGTGGGGATGGCCTAGTGGCTTAGTATGCCTGCCTCATAGACTAGTTTCACCCTCATCCCAATTTCTTAATGTTGGACTAAGTTCCTTTATTACAGCGTTAAATGAAAGTACCGATGAAAAACATTATGTTTCATTCCTTTTATTTTACCCTTTAGTAGGATAATTGTAAGTTTTTATTGGAATGCTTTAGTGCTGTGCTAGCCAATAGCCACATGTGGTTATTGACCACTGGAAATATGGTGACTCCAAATTGAGATGTGCTCTAAGTGTACCAGAAGTGAAAGAGTATGAAAAAGAATGCAAACTATCTCACTGATAATTTTTGAAAATTTAGAAAATTTGCTGAATCATATTTTGTATTGAGTTTAATTAAATGTATTAATTTCATCTGTTTCTATGTTTTTAATCTATGGCTACTAGAAAGTTTAATATTGAAGAAATTTTTATTTGAATTTATTTTTATGTGAATGGGTGTGGAAATTTCCTCAAATGCTTTTTCTGCATCTATATGATAATCTTTTATTTTCTTGCATTAATCAGTTAATGTAGTGAGCTACATTGACAGACTTTTCTAAGGGTCAGCCAGTCTTGCTCTCAAGTGATTTGACCCAACCTCATTATATGCATATTTTATTTATTTTTAAAGATCTATTTATTTATTTGAGAGAGAGAAAGAGAGAGAGTGCACATGAGTGGGGGGAGAGGCAGAGAAACTGGGAAAGAATCTCCAGCAGACTTCCCACTGAGCGCACAGCCCAATGTGGGGCTCAATCTCATGACCCTGAGATCATGACCTGAGCTGAAATCAAGAGTGAGACACTTAACTGACTGAGCAACCCAGGCACCTGTATATGTATTTTTAGAAAATAATGCAGGATTGGTTTGCTAATATTTTACTTAGGGCTAATGACTCTGTTAATCGATGAGGTTGGTGTATAACTTTCCTTTCTGGTTCTTTGTCAGGTGTTGGTATGAAGGTAACATTAGCCCGCTAAAAAGATAGGTGACTCTGATGAATTTCCTGGGTAGGTTTTTTTGTTCAAGATTGAATTTCTTAATAGTCATAGGACCATCGGGTGCCTGGGTGGCTCAGTTGATTAAGCGACTGCCTTCGGCTCAGGTCATGATCCCGGAGTCCTGGGATCGAGTCCCGCATTGGGCTCCCGGCTCAGCAGGGAGCCTGCTTCTCCCTCTGACCCTCCTCCCTCTGGTGCTGTTTCTCTCTCTCTCGCTCTCTAATAAATAAATAAAATCTTTAAAAAAATAGTCATAGGACCATCACTATTCTTTGATATTACTTGTACTAATTTTGGTAATTCCAACTCTGTGTTACTTATTTTCTTCTACATTCTTTGAGTTAATCTCTTATCCTTTTGAGAACTTCTTAATCTAAAAACAGCCCATTTCTCCTTTTCTAGTGAATGCATTTTTCCTAAAAATTTTCCTCTTGTTAACACCTTATATGAATACCAGTTAAATGAAACTTTTCAATTCTTTTGTTTTATTCACTTATATTTTCTAATAAGTGTTATCAGCTCTTCCTTGAATCATTATGCAGTGTATTTAAAATTCCAACCATATGAGGTATCTTTAGTTAACTTTTTATCATTTGCAACAATATCATTATGGTTAGAGAATGTGGTAAATATTTCTTTTGTATGCCTAAACAATATAATCTTCACAAAAATTTCCTGGTTTTATAGGGAATATATTTTAGTCAAATATTCTTTTTTGATTCCTGGAATTAGTCTTTATTATGGTTACTATTGTCTTAACTCATTGTCTACATTGCCTCATATTTTTTATGAGTAACATGTTTGATTTCAACTTTTGTTTATTAATTTTAGCCACGTGTTTATATGCAGTATTAGAAAAATCTATTAATTTCTAAAGATACTAATCCTGATTGTTTTTCCACTGATGTTTTACTCATTGTGGATATTTTGCCCTCATGTATTTATAATTTTGGATGGAGGTTTCTGCTCGGTGGGTCTTTGTCTCAGGGATTCCTCTGCGCCCTCTACCGAGGTCCTATCCCTAGAGAAATATCTATGTTAGCTATGTCAGGTATCCCATGTGTTACATATTTTTATGCTAATTTTGCTGCTTGAAATTTCCTTGACTATTCAGGGACTGTGAATCCCAATTCTAAAGTCAAGCTTGGGGTAATACATTTTTGAGAGGGATGTTTTATTTCCTATCATCTTTTCTGCCTAGAGCAGGACAGACAAGTTTCCTGCTTTCTCTCTATCCAGGTGGCAGATTTTATTTTTAGAAACTAGTGCATTATTTTATACCATTATACGTAGTGAACAGTTCAATTTCCCCCTTTGTGGGCCAAAGACCGTTTCACTATTTCTCACTCCAAGAAACTTTGAACCTTCAAAGATTCTGAGGACAGGCCCACAGAGAAAGCCACTTGAAGGCTCTTTTTACAGCTTCCTGTCATTTTTGGCAATTTTAGTTTTGTGTCAACTCAGTTAATCCTTTACAGGGGTGTTTGTTATAGTTTATCCAGCATTTTTTAAATATTTTATTATAGCACATAGTCTGCCTTTTACATGAACCTTATTTGCTGGCTCTCACTCTATCCACTTTCTGACTCATCTTTAAAGCCAGAGCCCCAGCACCTGTTTCTCTACTGGTTTCCAATATGGCTCCTGGGGCAGTTAATTTTATGTGTCAGCTTAGCTAGGCCAGATAGTTGGTCAAATATGTCTGGGTGTCACTGTGAAGATTTTTAGGTGAGATTCACATTTAAATCAGTAGACTTTGAGTAAACATTATCCTCCATGATGTGGGTAAACCTCATCCAATTAGTTGAAGACCTTAAGAGAAATACTGATATTTCCCTAGCAAGAGGGAATTTTGTCAGCAGACTATCTTAGGACTCAAATTGCAATATCAGTTTTTCCCTGGCTCCCCAGCTTGATGGTGTACATACAGATTTGGACTTGCCAGCCCCCCAGAATAACCTAAGCCAATTCCTGAAAATTAATCTTTAACTCTCCCTCTTTCTCTCTCTGTCTATCTCTCTCTCTCTCTCTCTCTCTCTCTCTCTCTATATATATATGATCTCCAGAGAACCCTAATACAGATCCACCCTACATTCAGCTTTCCTCTCTTGAATGCACAAAACCACAGAATGAGTGTAGAAGGTACTTATGCCTTTCATAATTTTGCTGTTTAAACAACATTTTTTGTCTCAGCCTACTTCCCCAGGTCATAAAATCCTACAGCTGATGGTCCAATCAAATGTTTAGTCCAGTTGTCTGAATTCTGTCTCCCCAGTTTTGAAAAAAAGTTTGTCTATTTTCCAATCTGCTTCCTCTCTAATTTTGCTGACTTGTTCCATTCTCAGCAGTATAAGTATTTTCAACTAGATATTTTATTAAAAATTTTAAAAGGAATCAATTACTTAGCTGTGGGGTTGCTAACCTCAGTTGTATTTGTTGTTCCTAAGACCAGATAGAATTATCCATGTACAAAAAGAGAGTAAAAAAAAAGAAAAATTGAATTTGAATAAATCTCAGATCAACTATTAAAAAAATCACAGCATAGCAATAGTATTCCTCATACAGAAAGAACAACATATTCTGTTTTCAAATATGTGTCAGTAAATGATGGGGGCAGTTCCCAGCACTGTCCTACAGCCCATATTACTTCCCTTTCTCCAAATACGCTCTAATTTATGCTTAAGGGCAACTGTGTTACTGTTTTTTAGATCAATTGTTAATAATTACAGATTCTAACACAGGTTGAGCTGTCCTTACAGTGCCTTTGATTCTTTAATGATAATGATAATATGTAAATGTTACTTTAATTTCGTTTATTAGGTGCAACTCTGTTTTCCATGGAAAATATTTGTACTATAGGCCACCAAATGTTGGCTCTATTCCTATTCACCGTCTCAGGTGTGTACAGTTTTACAGTGTTTTCACTTCAACTATCTGAGTGACATAGCAGCAATCATTAAAGAAAGGAAGTTTTGGTTACTAATTTAACTTTATTCCCTGCTCTTCCATGTAGAATTTAAAGTCTCAGCAGAGATTCTTATGTACCAAAATGGTATTTTTAAGGCTTGTGTGTTGGTTACCATTAACAAGCTATACTGGTTAACTTTTTTCCCCAGTCCATATTCAGGGGTTAAAGTATTCAACTTAGATTAGTCATGATTTAAAGGTAATTAAAAATCTTATTCACTTCCAGCTGGTGATCCAAGGCTGTCTCATCTTCAATGCTGGTTTCTTAAAATGGTTAAGTGCTAGAACAGCTTGTGGTTAAATATCTTTTATAATATCTGACAGTTGTTTAGATAAACCAGGTTCTTTCCTTGGCAAAAGTCAAAGTACATTTAGATTGTTTAAGTAACTGAAGTGCAGATAAATGTAGAAAGACCTCTGAACAAACCAGTTGTGTCTTTCAAATGTACAGAAAAGAAACCCCAGGCCTTACATATTTGCAAACCCTTCAAATACCCGACAAATAATTTGTTTTCCAACTGTTTTTTTTTTATGTTGCATAAGAATGAATTCGAACTTCTGTTCTCAGAGTTACTCAATACATAGTGACCCCTCCAGCTATTTGCACAAAGATTAAAAACAAAACAAACAAAAATCCACTGCCCTGACTCAGTTGCTTTCTTTATGCCTGAAGCACCTCAGTGCTAAAAGTCAGGGCAGTTTATATCAGTGAAACGTTGAGGTAGAATAGCATTTCTCAATCCATATGGTTTAATCCCCTTTTTCGTGAATCTGCCAAATATATCAGGGTTTTACAGTGTAACCAAGAGAAGGGGAAAGTATCTTATATTTGAAAAGCAATAACAGAATGGCGGGGAGCTCTGTTTTTCTCTCACTGTTACTTTGTAACCTGATGAGCTCTAAGAATTTGTCAAGATTTCACTGACTATACACAGCCCCGATTATTCCCTGCTCCTTTTTCTTGAAGGGATTTGATGAATACTAAAGTTTTATTTTGAAATATAATTTGGAGATAGCACGTCATGTTTATCAATTCAAACTTCTCTGTGAGGTGTTTATCCCGGGACCTTTGCCGTAAGAGCCTGCCACATATGATATCTAATCTTGCATACACCTCTTTAGGATTCTGTAGAATTGTAGGATTTTACAGCAGAAAAAGGAACACAGTGGATTAATTCAACTCCTCAAATTTCCATGAGGAAACTGAGACCCTGACGGGTTGGGTTAGGGACTCAAGGCTAGCCAGGGGAAGAGCTGGGGGAGCAGGGGGGACCTTCAAGAAACAACCACTGAATGAATGAGTGAATGGACGGGTCAGTGAAACTTAACGCCCCTAAAAACCAGTGTTCTGGGTTTGTTTTGCTTTCAGGATTCCATGTTGCCCCCTATAGAAATCATGCCATTCCAACCTTCACTCTTCAGCAGAGTAGGATTACAAGAAATGTTGAATTAAAACCCAGAAGTTAGTTAAGCTCATAAATTAAGGTCCTAATGCATTTCATTTCTAATATTGGCCTTTAATGTTTTCAGTATGTAATAGCTCCTTGTGAGTGTGTGTTAGAAATACAGATATCTTTGGTAGATACACTGGTTTTGATACTCTACGTGGCAATCGATCTTTAAAGTCCTTCCTTAAAATGCCTTAATTTTTACCATCCTTTCCAGTACAAGATAATATAGAAGGGACATAAGCATGGTTTGTGCATATTTGAAATTGTGTTATCCCTTCGATACATAGTCCAAATATCACAATATCAGCCCATGGGGGGGGAACAAGGAAGAAAAGACATCTTATTTTGGAAGAAGAAAGGAACTAAAGAACTATCTTTAGACATAACATACGACTGTTCCTGCCTGAGGAGTGTTCTCCTCAAACATTGGTTCCTTATGTCTCATCGTTTTCGTTTCTTATTTTAAAGGGTCTTCAGCTCCTGAAGCTCAGACAAAAGGCAGGTAAGTGCACCGCTCCCATGAGCACGCCATTACACTACTACGACTAGTATCGCTACTACTGCAGCGTCCCTGCCATCATTTATTGAACCCTTCCTGGAAGCAGGCGGTGCTCAAAGGGCTTTCCACGCAATAACATATTTAATCATCACAGCCACGCTATGAAGTATTTTTCTCTCTACTCCCCAGACGAAGACAGCAGCGGCCTAGAGAGTTTCGTGATCCCCGGCGTCACACAGCGAGCTCGGTTCAAGCCCTGGGGGCTGCGGCTGCTCCCTGCAGGCCGCTGCTCGAGCTCGAGCGGCTAAGCCCAACCGCCCCGAGCCACGCTGCAGAGGGAGGCACCACCGTGACTGGCCCCTGCGCCGTCCCGACAGCGGGTCGCACAGGCCACACAGGGGTGCTGTTTCGGCAGCTCGTCTGAGACCTGAGGTCAGAAGGACCAACGCCAGGAAGGCCCGGAGCGCGCGCCCAGCTCCCGCTGCGTCCGCCCCGAGCACGTGCGCGCCCTGCCCTTCCCGCGAAGCTGCGGACACCTGCTCCTCCCGGGCCGGCCGCGCTGGAGGGGCTGCGGGCCCGAGTTCTCCGGGGAAACGGAACAGCGACGACGGGGGGGACGGGGGGTCTGCAGGGGAAGGACGCAGCGACGTCGGGGGGAGAGCAGAGGAGCCGCCCGGTCTGTGGACTCGTGGGCCGGAGGGAGCCCCAGGAAGGCCGGCGGTGGAGCTCAGGCCGAGCCTCGAGGCCTGAGAACGGGGGGCACGGGTGTAGGTCCCAGTCCAAGCACAAAGTCCCAAGAACGGAGGGGGGGTCCAGGCGTGTAAATCGCTCCTGAGTCTGAAGGCGCGAGGACCGGGGCCCCTGCCCACGCCCGGGGCGTGTCCCAGGCCCAGCAGAGCCAGCGCGCCCGTCCCCTGCCTTTATGTTCCACGGGAGCCCTCGGGGTTGGATGGGGCCCGCTCAAGGGCTGACGAGGACCTGCCCTCAGCCTAGCCATTCGAAGGCTAGTCGCTTCCGGAAACGTGCTCACTGACACACCGGAAACAACGTCGGACCCGCGGTCTGTGCATCCCACAGCCCCGTTCAAGTGGACGCACACAACCAAGCGGCCTAGAGGAGCTGCGGGGGGGGCCGGCGTCGGCCCTGACCAGCTGCGGCTCCGCACCGAGCAGTAAGCCACAGCTGCCCCGGGGAGGAAAGCCGCAGGTGCTCACGGGACGTGGTAGCTCGGAGGCCTCGGGCCCACCGTGCCGAACGGCATTCTGGGAAATGGAGGTCCCGATTACGTCCGTTGAGCAAGTCCGTCAGTGCCGTGTTCCACTGCACTGCCCTTCCTCCTGCAGTGTCGGTAATCGTGATGGGCCAAAATCAAGATAAATTACTGGAAAAAGTCAAAAAAATTTAAAAGGCAATATTATGGCTTTCCATAGTATTTCTGAGGCTGGTTCTACTAAGGAAAATATTTCTCAAATTTCGTTTGGGGGAATTATGAGATTGTCTATCATTTGTATGCAATTGGACACTCACCAATCATTTTCTGAAACAAAATGTAGATTATTATACAAAATGTTTTGTTTGAGCCAATGTGGTAGATAAATAACCAGCAAAACCTTCTGGCTGAACACATTAAAAATGCTGGATAGAGCATTTAGATTAGATATTTTTCAGTGCAAAAATAATGGGGTATGAAAATGAAGAATATCGGATGCTAAATAATAATTGAGAAAGGAAATCAAAAAAGATGCACAAAGCCATGAAATGGGAAGAAACAAGGAAAAAAGTTACCATGGGTGAGATCTAGCAGAAACAATTCCTCGAATATGATACGTGCTGGAATCAACAACAATAAAACATGACATTTGAGTATTTGGATCAATGAGAGAAAGGACGAAAGGCGTGAATCTTGGTCATTTGTTATTCTTCATGATAAATTTAGAAATGAGGCTATTATATTTCTAGAAATGAAAAATGTAATACCATAATTATATACAAATTGGGATAACTTAACAGATTAAATACTGCTGGATAAAAGTTTTTTGAATTAGAAAAGAAAACAAATTATCAAAAAATTACAGAAAGTCAAATAGGTAGAAATTATGAAGGTTAGTGAGACTAAGATAAAATCTAAAGAATTAAAAGCATTCCAGAAGGAATAATAGACAGAATGACCACCATAATCATTTAGAGAAAAACTGACTAAAATTTTCTATAACTAAGGACAGGTTTCAACTCAGCAAATGCATTAGTATTTCTAGAGAACCAACTGAAGGCTTTGTTAATTTCATTTGTTGTTTCTTTTCTACATTTTGTTAGCCTGCTATTCTCTGAATTATCTCCTCCCATCTATATTCCAATAACATTTCAATCCAGTCTTTCATCCTCTATCCTTCATCCTCCATGGATCACTCGAGCTCCAGTCCCAGAACTGAATGGATCCATTTGAGATGTCGCCCTTCAGAATCTTTTCAAGTATTTCCTTTTTACTCAGAGTAAGTGCTAATGTCCGTATCCTGATCTTCAAAGCCCTATATACTCTAGCCTTAGCCTGTTGCTTGCTACCCTTTTGACCTCATCCCTTTAACCACTATTTTTCCTGGCTTCCTTTCTTAGGGCCCCTTGGCCAACTCCGAGCTTCTCCAAACATGCCTGCCACCGGGCCTTTGCTCTTACTGTTCTTTCTGCCTGGAACCCAGTTCTCATACATACGTATGTGGAACCTTCTTCTCTTCCTTCAGCTCTCCTAACTTATTCCACTTCATAGCACTTATCAACAGCTTATCAACCATAGCTGTTAAAAGCTCATCTCTCCCTCTGGTTAATTATCTCTTCCCATGAGTGGGACATTTCTCGTTTTAGCCAGTGTTGTATTCCTAAGGCCTAGACAATTCTTGGCAAATGTTATTCACTCATATGGATATTTAACTAATAAATGAAAGAACAAATGAATATATGAAAATAATAGTTCTCAAAGGTTTTCAAACTAAAATTGTGGCACTAACTGGATTTCTCAAAACTGTAGACAGCCATTTTCTTCAGGTATATTATGAAATGGCTAAGCACAAGTGGTGAGTTTATTGCACTAAGTTTTACAATGACCTTTAAGGAAGGCAATGGCAAAAATACACAACGATACTTTAACATTACCTTGAAGCTACCATCTGCTTCGAACAATTTCTACATGGTAGTATTTATGCTTTTTTAATATCCCTTAAATTATAATTGTGGGGGGAAAAAAAACTCTCTGTCTCTCCACTGAAACTGAGATAATCGCTGTTCTTCTATTTAACAAGCGGAGGGCGTCCAGACAGTACAGGTGAACTTCATACTTGCTTGACTATAGAATTCAAGGATATTGATTTTGGTCTATGTAACAGTTAAATCCTTAGTTACTTGAGAGATTACTTACTTGCCTTCATGATATCCACCTTTGGAGAAGGGGGATCAATAGGGCACTCCTGCTCGAGTTGAATTTCTGCCATTTTCCCCAAAGGACACACCTATCTGGAACTCATTTCCTCTTCGTTACAACAAAGCCAAGGTCCTCGCCCTTTGGGGAACTACTCAATATTAATTTGTTTGGTTAAGCTTTTACCTAACTGATGAGGTGGAAAAGAGTAATTGAATTGGTAGCAAATTCTAATACATATTCATATTGCTATACTTATGAACATATTTATAAATTTCTATCACAGAGTTTCATTTTATTAGTTAAATTTAACAATAATGACTACTCACTATTTCCCTAAAATCTGCTCTGAATTTATTTGCCTTTTCTAAAATTCTATTTTTCAAATATCCTATACAGATTTAATAAGGAAGAACTACATTCAGACATACATTTAAATATAACATGGGCATGCGTGTCCACCTACTGTCCTAACAGCCTGACAGGACAAGATTGTTCTATAAAATAATGGTAATGCTGCCCCCCAAACATACTCGTATTGTAATACTTCACTATATTTAAAAATACAGGAACCAAACTGATATTATCTCAGTATAAAAGAAGTATATATGTGACCAAACATGATTTTATTCAAAAATTCTTTATTAGATGTATAGGGAAATCACTTTATTACTTGTCTATTACATTAATGGTATTGGAAAAATAGAACTCGTTAAACTGGTAGATTTCACAGATGTAAATGTATTTGAGTGGGTTACTGGAATACGCAACTTTAGAACTGTTGTCAGAAAATGCTGCTTGTGTTTCCATTAAAAAAAAATATCCTGTAACTGTTTTTTCCAAATCCTTCAAAATAAATACTTCAAAGTGAATCTTCATGTGCTTTAAACACTTAAATTAATAGGGTGAAAAAATTAATAGGGTGAAGCTTTCAATTTATCTGATGCAAGGGTATTTTGTGAATAATGGCATATCTCCATACCTCCTGTTTGTTGTAACACAGATGTCCAAAGAGCTACGCTCCTTCCCTCGCTAAGTAAAATCTAGGAAAAGAGCCTGGAATTCTCGTAGAAGTGATTCCATCTCTGATGCCAAAATGCTTTGTGATGCCATGGAATTTCATTCAATATATTGAATTACCATTTCCCAATTATGCTTTCCCTTGATTTTATAGCTAGCATAGAAACATAATAAGGGTATATTGCTGTGATTTAAGATGAATATCAAAGGAACTATCTTTCAATAAAGTCTTATTAAATCCAGTTGAAGTAAAAACTAATGATTTCCTGCTCAGCTGTAAAACAAAACAAAACAAAACAAGCCTTGGCACACAAGCCATGGCTACATAGTATTATTTTCTTTTGCCAACTCTTGACAGAAAAATTATGCCCAGAATTTTGAAAATCTCACATGGGGTTCCCATGTACCTAATGAATAATGACCGAGAACTGGGCAAGCCCGGTGGCATACATGACTGAATCGTATTTACTTAAACCGGAACGTTTCTGCGTCCCTTTTCCCCAAGCTGAATAACGCTCACCACACAATGGGCACCAGGGACCCTGAGTCCGCCGTTTAGATGCCATCTGCAAGGCAGCTGAAAGTGGCTAAGCCTTCCTTTGTTGTGTTTATATGATGTTATGCCTTAGTTAATAACTGGGAATTCAGGTTAAAAAGAAAGATGAATCCCTCTGATGTCATTCTCTTTACTGTGTCTGCAGATCTGTGCCCCACCACCCACCAGGCTTTCCCGGACTGACCCGTGTTTACCTTCTGTCGGTGCCACTTCCCACTGGGTTATTGATGTGCTTCTCTGCCCGGGAAGCCAGCTCTCTCAATGCACTTTGTGAAGCTGACACCAGGGCACACATGGGCTTTTGTTGTACTGTAGGCAAAGAAGACTGTTTGTGGATGGGGATGTTGAATATCTTAGTTAAACTTTTCTTGGAGAAGCAGGAGAAACAGACAGACATCGGATTACACATTCTCCTTATTCAGATGACACCTGAAAGCCTATTCTGTTCCCAAGGAAGGCAAAGTTCAATTCTTCCCTCTGATTAGGAGCCCTTTTTGTATAATATGAGACTGTTGGCTTAAGATGGCCCCCGAAGTAAAAACAAACCTGCGTTGATTAAACAACAGCAAATGAAAACAGGTCATGAATTGTTTGTGTTTCCCGTCTTATGAAATGAGAATATTATTGCTCTCGGCTTTTCCTGGATTTAGTTGGAGTTTATCCAATTTCCCTAAAATCACTCTTCGTCCTTTTTTGTTTCTTGTAGTACAAAAAATAAAATCAAATATCATCGTGGAAATTGATTACATATTTTAGAAAAATTTAGATAGCATTACTGACTACATGAAAATGTTCTTTCCCAAAATATGAGTATCTATTTTTGTCATTTCCACTATTTTATACCCCCCACACAAAAGCATAGATTTAAAGAAAACAAAAATATCTTCATCATGGAGTTGCTCGGTTTTTTAAAAAATTCTACATAAAAGTCTTTACCATAATAGGTTAACATTTGACTAGGTATATTAATATTATGCATTATATAGCAAATATGAACACAAAATAGAAGATGCTAATGAACTTTGAAGCTACACAAAATGTAGGGGAATCAACACTCTTGCTTGTAAAAATCTGAACATAACACTAAGTTTTCTGACCAAACATAGATGTGTTCTCTTTCTTTCATGTTCAATTTATCCATAAAACAACTAGATTTAATAATATCGATTCTAATGCCTTGTTTAGCTGCAAAACATGCAACAAAATGCAATGGACAGTATTTATAAATCAGGAAAGGAAAGTAAAATTATTATTCACAGTCTGGAGATGGTTCATCATTTCCCTTGTTATTGATGTTCTAGTTTTCAGAAATGTTATGCTAATCATCCACCAATCTACTTATTTTCAGTCACAAGGAAATGAGTTTAGGATAGCGGAGGTTCTATGATTTGTGCACGTTGCTTCTGCAGTTCATTGAGAATACTTAAACTTTAAGACGTACAGTGTACTTATTGTGAAATTTATGTTTTTATACCCTTGGCCAACTCACACTCGTCCTGAAGATACAAAGTGGACAACTGAGTTGTTCCCCTCTTATATGAAATTGAAAAGTGGTGTTAGACATAATTCTGATGTGGGACTGTGAATTATTTGATGACTGCCTTGATTTCCCTTATGTCCATGTGGAGTTGTGCTAATAAGTAGTTAAATTTTACATGATAAAAGACTCAGGGAGTATGAGTAACTTTTATGTAATGTGTAACTTGTAATCTCTGTCCAGGAAGACTTATAAGTGCTTGGCTGTTAATGAAAGCATTCTACAGGTTCTCCATTTGGTTCTTTAGGATTCCATGTAGATGTTTATGGGGAGAGGGATTGAAGTAAGTTTCCATAGCACAGGTTCCTTAGAAAGCAAAACATTACATTTTTACTAAAGGCTGTTACAATCTACCTTTGTCCACTGCAATCCTTGGCACTGAGCTACAGATGTATCCTATACAGATATATATACAAATATTTCCTGATGTGGGAAACAAAGGCAGAACAAAAATTACTAGATTTCCTTACTACCTACAGCCCACTGACAAGCCCTTGAAACAGACAGAGTGACATTCCTCTAGGGACTCAACTGTCTCAATGTTAATACTTTGCTAAGGGCAAAAGGCAACCTTAGTCTGACCCTCAGGATCCTGTAAGACTACTTTAACATATGAAAATTCCTTTAGAAATTCCCTTAATCTCTAAACCCTCCAAGATACGTGTTGGGCAATCATCCCCCAAGCATATGGCCCACTGATATACGTCTGAAGGGTCTCATGACTAAGATTTTATTAGACTGTAATAAATGACATTTTCCCAACAATAGCTAGCCCCCTCAGGGTCCTGGAAACCTTGCTTCCAGAATTCCTTAGAGAGTTACGCTATCCCTAATCCCCTCCCAACTTGAAAGTATATAATGGGCCATTCCTCAGGACCTCAATGCAGTTCTGTCCCCGTGCATTAATAAAACCACCTTTTTGCACCGAGGACGTCTGAAGAATTCTTTCTTAGCCAGTGGCTTCAAACCCTAACATTCTTTCCTACTTCATCTCCTATTTTCTATAAGAGACATAATCTTATAAGAAGAAAGTTTTCTAAGAAAATTATTATTTTGTAACAAATAATAACTTAGTAAGGACATTTTTCTTTGTAAGGACATTTTGCTTTGTAAATATATCCATATCAGAATTTTCTTTTTCATTTATCTTCAGATGGAAAAGAGCAAACATTGATAAAAGTGTAGTTACAGAAATGGCCCAGTGTACTTTGCTAAATATGTAGAATATTTCCTGATGAAATTGTTCATAGAATGTGAAACTAAATTACATAAATGGAGATAAGAATTGGGGGTGATAGACAATATTAAAATTATCTTCTTTAGGAAATATGCTTTTTATGATATGTCATTATTAGATTAAAATTGAAATTTTTCCATTTTAGCTTTATTTTGTTAATTAGATACCTCGCCTCATATATATAGCTTATGTATACATACATATATATTAAACTATTTATATATAAACTATTTTATATATATTTGTAAACTATTTTTATCTAATTATACGTAGTTTAAATCATCTGCATGATTAGATATAATTTCTATAATTTTGAAAAACTAAATGAAAATTATCTTCACAAGTCAGAGTTTTTGCCATTTGGAGATTAATATTAATTATTATCCTACCATTGCAATTTATGTGTCTTTGAGAAGTTTCACTTCCTTTTCAATAATTTGCTGAATTCTAAATCAGAATTTTCTCAGAATATTGAAGCCAGAAATAGAGGGTAGAAAATAAAACTTCAAGTTATATGCAAAACCTTTCAAACTAGAGCCACAAGGCAACAAAATAAGGTGCCGCTTGCACTGTTTGCATTGTTTGGTTGAAATGAATTATTTTCTTGAGCTGATCTCAGACCATTCTCTTGCTTCTCCAATTTCTTTTCTTGTGAGGTGATGGCCTCCCTTTCACTTAGATGAGAATGGAAATAATTTCATCATCTGGATCTTGAAGGGTTATTATTGGTATCACCTTATAACTGTTAGTTAAATTTTATTTTACCACTGATGAGATACGATGTTTTAAAAACCACTCTCAGAGGGCACCTGGGTGGCTCAGTCGGTTAAACGTCTGCCTTCGGCTCAGGTCATGATCCCAGAGTCCTGGAATCGAGTCCCACATCAGGCTCCCTGCTTGGTGGGGAGCCTGCTTCTGCCTCTGCCTCTCTCTCTCTGTCTCTCATGAATAAATAAATAAAACCTTAAACAAAATAAAAATCACTCTCAGGACAAATATGCTATTTGTAGTATAGTCAAAACTGTTTTATCAATGTAGTAGCTTGTACTTAATTATGATGGATAATAAGACCTCAGAAATCATTTTTGTTTGTTTAATAACTTGTGTCCTTTTAATAGATTAGATTAGATTGAACAAAAATATCCCCCAAATAATTCCTATTGTTAAAGGAGTGTTTCTAGACAAATAGAGCATCTCTAAACTTTCAGAATGCTTAATAAATGCCAATAAATAAAATGTCTTCAAAACTGTATTGTCCTAAAAATATACTTTCAACTAAGTATACATTTCCGATCATAAACAATGGAAATTTATGCACATGCAGACCAAACTTCATGGTCAATCCATCTATCTCAATATATACGTGGAATACTTATTACAGAGGTATTTGAATGAATTGTTTTGTTATGATATTGGTATGTACTTCCCAAAACATAGAAAAAGTCCCTTTCAGGGGAATTAAATAGCCTGAACTTTGGAATAATAAGCGAAGTGATTTCCTGATGAGATTTTGCCAAAAAAAAAAAAAGTAAATGTCCATCCTGCTGTTTTCCAAGAATACAAGATACATCTGCAAATGAGATGCTACAGGATGTCATCCCGGTGAGGCTTCAAATTCATAAAGCCATGCCCTATCTGTGTTCGTCTTATTATATTTCAACATAAATGAAGACATTTTCTATGTAGAATCAAAAAGTGAGATTCAAATATATCACAAGTTACTAAAAGAGAGATATTTTAAATGTGACTATTATGGAAAATATGACTAATCCAGAGCATTTCCATTTGAAAGAGAAATGACTAATAATTGATTGGCCTGAATCCAAAGTCACAGTGGGGTTCAAAAAGCTGGTAAGTGGCCTCATAAAAATAGAAGCTGTATCAACCAATTGAATTTAATTATATATGAAGGTGATGATGGGGCTAAACTGCTTGTAATTGGAGTCCAATTACTCAGCTGGTCTTCCATAAAATTAATTCATCTGAAAGTTTGCCATTGTCCTGTGTTCCAGGTCTGCTGCTGGTTTAATTAGTTAACACTGAGGAATCTTGAAACAGTAAATCATTTTGTCTTTATTGCCAATTACTGGTTAACGAAAATTGTATATAAAATATTAACATCTGCTTCCAGGGCAAAGAGGAAAGAGCAGAATGAAGACCCTTTTTTGGTTTTGTTTTGTTTTCTACCTAAAAGTTGCTGAAACAGAAGAGAGTAAACCTTCCTGTACATTTAGACTTATGCAAGAGAAATTTGAACTTATCAGCTATTAGATACGCTGCCGTTGCTTATTCTATTCCATAGGCACTGATTTCATAAATCTGACACAGGACTCTTTCATGGTGTACACATGTAAAAATTAAGTTTAACATCAGTGGGGAAAAAATTATGGGTAGAGAACATTCCTGAAGAAATTCCCCTTCAGGACTTTAAATTACTTTGAGCAATATTTGATAACACATTAGTATCATTTAAAAATGATATTGGCTGACTCCTGAGGTTTGATAAAATACTCTATATTAGATTTTTCGCAATTATCCGAATCGTACATTAGGTTAATCACTGAGCAGTTGAAAGTATTGAAAAAATTGATCAAATGGCTTAAAAACCTATGTCTAGTTATTGTTCTTTTTAATGTAACAAAATGAAATATACCATCAGTTGTGCTGAAAAGTATGGACACCCTTCCAAAGCTGCCACCTATTGATAATACATAGATATAGCTCATTTCCATTTAATAGACTTCATCACATTGTGCCTTCGCTTAGAAAGAATCACAATTCGCAATACTCTTTAATTCCATGAGCAATAACTAATTCAAAATGAAACATAAGTGGAAATATGTAATAATAAAAAAGTATATTGCAAAATGTTGATTTAAGAGGTATCATAAGAGAATTGGTCTGAGGGCGCCTGGGTGGCTCAGATGGTTAAGCATCTGCCTTCGGCTCAGGTCATGATCCCGGGGTCCCGGGATCGAGTCCCGCATCGGGCTCCCTGCTCAGTGGGGAGTCTGCTTCTCCCTCTGCTTCTCTCTCTCTCTCTCTCTCTCTCTCTGTCTGTCATGAATAAATAAAATCTTAAAAAAAAAAGAGAATTGGTATGATCAGGCCAAAAATAAAACAATCTCTTTAAAAGTTATAGTGGAGCAAACATTACAGTTCTCTGCACATATACCCCTATGTATATAGGAAAATGAAAAATTAGATTGCATAAAGGTGAAAAACATATTTTATATATCTTCTTTCTGAGAATATAGAAGTATTTAAGGCAAGATAAGGTTGTGATTAATTATAACACTGCCATAATTTTAAGTGTGGAAACAGACCTCAAAAACTTTTGTGCAGTCTCACTCAGTAGATGTGTCTCTTCAGATTTATAACATTTACAATAAATAATTCTCTTACTACATTGTGCAATTAATATAAGCATTGTCGTTACATTTTTTTCTGTATTTCTTCCAAAAATAACACCGCAAGAACCAATTACCTTTTAAAACCCTTGTGTTCGATCCAAAATGTCAAGATGAAACTAAACTTTTGCAGGAAAACTGAAGTCAATCGTTTTAAAAAGAAATGTGCCTTAGTTCAGGAGAAGCATGATACAAAATGATCCTGAAAATATTGTTTCTCTCTGCAAGGTTCCACTAAAGCTCTAGAAGGGAAATGCTTTATTTAACAGATGAGTAATTATAAGCCAAGTTAGCTAGATTTTTATCAACTTGATAGAATGTTGGCGATTTCTTTATATAGTTCGTTTGTTTTGTTTTATCCTACGCTATTTCAACTTACATCTATATATTTTGAGAGAATCCAGGTTTGCCAAACACTATTAACATAGTTAACATATACATTTAACCACGTCTATAATGGTCACTTTAAAACAATTTAACAACAACAACAAAAACAATTTTACAAATACACCTCCAAAACCAAGGACAGCAGAAATTCTTTCAAGTTTAAAATAAACATATTTGCCACAATATTTGTTTTGAAGACATCCATAGATAAGAAAAGACTGGAAAGAGTCTTAAGTTTTTCTTCACTGTACTGTTTTCAGGAAGCCTTTGCACAACATGTGGTTGCTAAGTATTACTGAGGGAGAGCTGAATTGAAGTGCTCCCCATCGAGCCCAGTGGCAGGATATCGGCTCCGAAATGCCACTGAGCACCACTGGGAGGAAATGTGAGTGCTAATGCACGCTCTTTTGTTAAGGTTTTGAGTGCTCTCTATTAAAAGAAGTAAACACACTCTATGCAAAAAGTGGAGATTTTCTCACTTTACACAAATAACACATTTAAGAGGAAATAACCCGTAATGAGAAAGAGGTGTCACTAGTCTCCTGCTTTGTCAGGAGCTTTTCTCAAGGCGAGCGAGCTTGCTATGATTACAATATGCACCCAGCTGAAATAAACTTATAAGGTTCTCATTTTTTTTTCTAACTTGCTGAAATAAATTATGAAAAAGAGAAGTCTCCTCTATACTTGAAGTTATCTGTTATCTATGCTTCTAAGTTTATTTAAATAATTGTCTGCCTTACACCTCATTTCACTGAGAGTCAATCTCTAAAAAGGAACTGCATTTTCTTTTTGCTGTATCCCCCAGATCTATTGGATTCCTCCACTCCTAGGCATGCACACGCATGTGCACACGCATGTACACATGCACACGTGTGCGCACACACAAAGAGTCTGACGACCAAGTTAGACATTTGTCCTGGAGACAGGACAGACTTCCTCCTTCTTTCCCAAAGTTCCCAAGGGTCCTGCATTTCCTAGAGGATGGGCAAAATATTCCCAAGGAAGTCATAAATGCACAAATAAGTGTGCCTTTATGATGGAAATATGAGCTGTTCACAATTTATACGTGTTAGATAGAATCTTCTTTCCCTCTCTATTGAATTTTCAGGCGGTAGCACCGCGGCTCTGCAGAGGATATTAAGAAAAGCAACTTTGATCGGGAAAAGTAATAGTAGCCGTGGGGAATCAACTAAACACTACTAGAGAGCCAAAAATCACTAGGGAATTTTAAGAGCTTTGATTTTTTTTTTTCCTCGTGAAGAAAAAATAGCCTCTTTTATTCCCCCTTAGTCTTGAATTATATTACTACACAGAAAGAGGGAGAGAAAAATGTTGGTTCTGTCCTGACAAGCCTTTGCTTTTGAACAGTGGGATTCTTTTTCACATCAAATCCAAAGTAGCCTAAGACTTGCATGTCCTGGGGTACCCAATCTACAGAATCTCGACTTGAGAAAGTCAGAACTAGAAACAGAACTGTGGGAATGGTGGTGACTGGTTGCTCAGCTCCTGAAATAAATTTTCAAGGTTCTGCAGGAACATATCTGCAAATTGATTTTCTTTCTTTGTCGGCTTGCGGTCATAGTGAGAGGGCTCCTTACCCACAGCCCAGGGACATCACCTTCATGCTTCACTTCTGAAATTTGCATGGATGTTTTATTTTTAATGAAATAGATATAGATATTTAGATACCTATATCAGAAGATATACATTCATAATGAAAGTTTATCAAATGAAAAGGTGAGTAAGGAAATTTCAGTGAAAAAAATGTATTTAATTTTTTCTGCTATGTGTCTGGTATTTGGAGGCGACTTTCATTTTCTTCATTCGGGCATGCATACCCAGTAAAGACAGTTTACTATTTCCAGTTAACTAGCACTTGCAATGGGGGTAACTGACACCAGATAGTCTTGGGTAATTAGGCTATCTAGGTGATGAACTTATCATCAGGTGGGAATCAGAGATATTTCCAAAAACAATTCATTCCCTCACAGATTCATTTCTTCATTCAACAAAGGTTTTGAGCACCCATTATCACCGACCCGGCAGTGTACCTGACATTTTGCCCTTTAATTACAGAGTACTATGAATTGATTATATGTCACGTGCCAGTATTTAAGTTCCTATATGGGTCCCATATATATTTTATTGATCACCTATCATGTGGGGACAGCTCTAGTGTCCTATATTAGTTAACAACCCTGAACAAACCCTGGCAGAATTTATATTCTAGTATGGTTTACAGAATGGTTACTGATAAACATAATAAATGAATACATTATAATATCTTCTATAAGGTGATAATGACTAGGAAAAACATATAGCAGTGAGTGGACGTGGTGGGGAGCAAATATAAATAGAATGATGACATAAGCCTCCTATTAACTAGGAAAGAAAACACCATCTTCTGTGATGTCTGACCAGAAGTACTGATGCTGTCTCTCCCCTGACCCCCATCCTTATAAAGATGGAGGAAATGATGGAAGCTAACAAGGAACTATCAGTGGGCTAGAATCCAGGAAGAAACGCCAGTCACTACAAAGCCTAACGGAGTTGGATTAAAATATAAATTTAGGACTTTATGTATAGAGTATAAATTTTATACCCATCTGCTACTGGAAGCAGAGCAAACTCCTGGTGAGCGCGGAGCCCGACGTGGGATTCGATCTCACAACCTGGAGATTCTACTTTTTTAAATAATAATGTTGCACTGAGAAGGCAAATCTTGCACTTTGTGGGCACAAGCACATTTCATATTTTTGCAAAGTAACTTAGGAACATTGGACAAGAACTTGAAGCAGCTATTTATATTCCACAACTAATTTTAAGAGTCCACACAAAGAGTTAGATACATTAATGTGCAAAGATTTTTACAACAGCTTGATTTGGAAGATGTAAAACTGGAAACAACCTTAAATGTGCAGTAATAGGAAAATGTTTAAATAAATTAGGATGTAATCTAGCATGGACTATTGAATAACTACAAACAATACTATTCTATGGAAATATTTATAATGCCGTAAGTGAAAAAATAATGCAGTAGTCTTTGCACTATGAACTCAAAATATATGAAGATTAATAAGAATAAAGAACCCTAACACTAATCAATAAAATGTTGAATTTTTTTTGAGTGAAGGGTTTATGGCCGACTAATTTGTTTTTTGTATTTATTTATTTTTTGTCTACTTTGTAAATACTCACTAGTGAGTAGATATCGCATTTATGGCTAACATAAGAAGATTTGTTGTCTGAAAATTGCCACTCAGGGTAAGATTTAGTGAAAAATATTATTCCTCACTTCATGACTGCTAACATAATTAATGATCAGTGTCTTAGAGAAGAAGGTTATAGTTCAATTTCTTTTTTTCTTAAGATTTTATTTATTTATTTGACAGAGAGAGGCACAGCGAGAGAGGGAACACAAGCAGGGGGAGTGGGGGAGGGAGAAGCAGGCTTCCTTCTGAGCAGGGAGCCCGATGCAGGGCTCGATCCCAGGACCCCGGGATCATGACCTGAGCCGAAGGCAGATGCTTAACGACTGAGCCACCCAGGCACCCCAATATAGTTCAATTCCTTTAAAGAGATCCCACAAATATCTTATTGGAGGCTGATGGAGTCCTTGCATTTTTTTGTTTCATTTTGGGATTTTGCGTACTTTGCTGAAAAAATCTCTTACGCTAAAGCTCCCCTCTCTTTTCCTTGGCTGTGTGGTTCCTCATTTCATGTTTTTTCAGTGATGTCTAAGGAAAGAAAAGAGACAAACTCAGGCTGAGGTAAGCACCTTGAACTGAAGGCTAGTTTTTTAACATAGGAACTAGAGCAACTTGATCCTTGCTGAAGAATTATGGTATTTTAGCACCTGATTCTGTGGGTCCCGTTGAGTTATAACTACAAAAAGAAAGATTGTTTTCTTTACTCTTCCCAAATACTCCATGTGGCAGACAGACCCTAGGGTGGTTGATAATTCCTGTCACCCCAGTGTCCAGACTTTTGTGAAATCCCCTGTTGTGGAGTATGGGTGGGCCCTCTGACTTGCTTCGAACAGAACATGGCAAAGGTGATAAGACATCACCCTCTGACATTCTGTAGCAATGGTTACGTTCTCTTAGACTCTAGACTTAGGACTAGAAAGAGAGACTCCCACGTTGACCCAAAGAGCAAGCTGCCATCCTGGGACTACCTATGTGATGCTCACGTGGTCAGAAACTGTGGGCAGGCAGCCTCTATGAGCTGAGGGCCTCAGTCCTCTGCTGCAAAGAACTGAATTCTGTCAAAAGCCCCAGAGCTTGGACGGAGACATAAGTGGGAGATGAAAATACCTTTACTGCAGCCTTGGGAGACCCTGCACAGAATATTCAGCTAAGCCACGACCAGACTCCCAACTCACTGAAACCAGGGAACAATAAATATGTGATGTTTTAGTTCTTAACTTTCTGGTAAATTATTTTATACCAGTTGAAAACAGTAGACCCCATCATAACTACTTTCACAATTTTTTTTTTTTTTTCAAAAGACACTTTGTAAACCACTTCTGTTACCATGGAGCCTGGGGTTGCTGGGGTTTCGGGTCAGCTCCCTCCTGCCTCTCCTCCCAAATCAGGGGATCATGTGCACTTTGCATCCTGTTTTCTACTGGGGCCTTGGCAGTGAGAATATGCATTTTCCAACGAAAATCTCAAGCTTATTTAAATAAGCTTGACTATTATATACGACCAAAACATATTTTAAACATACAAGGAAATTTTGTCATAATTATGCAGAATAAATTCCTCATGCTGCTATGAGTGCTTTTCTTTGTAACATTGATCACTGCTTAAAATGATACACTTTAGGGCGCCTGGGTGGCTCAGTTGGTTAAGTGACTGCCTTCGGCTCAGGTCGTGATCCTGGAGTCCTGGGATCGAGTCCCACATCGGGCTCCCTGCTCAGCGGGGAGTCTGCTTCTCCCTCTGACCCTCTTCCCTCTCGTGCTCTCTCTCATTCTCTCTCTCTCTCTCTCAAATAAATAAATAAGTAATCTTAAAAAAATAAATAAATAAAATGATACATTTTACTTATTAATTATCACCCATCCGAATTTTAGGTCCATCAGGCCAGGATTTCATCTGACATGTTCACTGCTGTTTCCCAGTACCTCAGTGACTGGCACACAAGAAACACTGAATATGTAACTTTCAAATAATAATAAAAATAATCATTTCTGTATAGAGATTAACTGAAGCTTCTAAAGTCCTGGAAGAAATCAAGTTAGAAAATGAGGGGATCCACTCAACAAATTTGCTGTTTTGAGACAAGGATGTGTCCGTTGATTTTCCTCACCGCCTAGACATTGCGAGGGAATGAGGAAAGTGGGATTAGGTTGGCAAAGACGGAAAACCTGAAAGACGGAGAAACCTGGCGGTCAGAGGCAACATGCCTAGAGCTTGTTAGGAGCTTCCCTCCTACTCCACTTCCAGACTGACCTTCCTGCCCGTAGCAGACTCAACACCCGCCCAGGAATGAAAGAAGCCCTGCCGGCAACACCAGCATGAACAATGAAATTGTAGGAAGAGGCAGTATTTCTGCTAGTGGTGTTGGAGTAGATATCACGAGAAGCAAATAAAAGAGCAAGTTTCTCAACAGCCAGATAATGGGTGAGGCTGTCTCCTTATACTAAATCCCCCATCCACCTTTTCCTTAGAACTTGAGTGTGCTTCTCTTCTTTCTATCCAAAAACCTCTGAAACACCAGGCTTCCCGTGAATGGCTTGCCTTCTCTGCCATTCATATTTCTGTGGAAATGGAAGCCAGAGCATTTCTAGAGATTCAGAAATGTCTAGAAATTTAAGATAAAGAAGGGGAGACACTATAATAGGAAGATGATCATGGTCTTTGTGTTCTGGGCACTGTGCCTCCCTGACGGTTCAGTCTTACAGTGTGCAGGCGTAAAGCCTGTGTAGTCAGCAAAAGACTGACACGTTCCTACTGCAGTAGTAGGAAGCTTGCCCTTTCTCCACCCACGGCCCTCAGAAAACTATCAAGGATGCCCGTCTCAGGCTTTCTAGGAGGAAACTGAAGCCGAATGTGAATCTCTCTGGAGACAAGATGGTGATGGTCATAATTTTTCTCACACTGTGTATGATTGCATACCATTTGTGCTCTTTAAAATTACATATAATGGAAAACCTTTTAGTTATACAGTCCTCTGTGGGTGTTCAGAGGAAAATGCAGACAAGACAGATGATAAATGAATAGATAATCAAATAGTGGGAAACTGTTTCTTGTCCTTTCTTTCCTACACAGTCATGATGTTTAGAGCTGTGTAAAACCCCCAATTTTCACTTTTCATGAATTCACTTGCAAACTTGGGTTTTGCAATAATTTGAAGATTTAATCCAACACATAATGTTTCTATCAGCAAAGAGATCAAACAGTGACTACAATTCTGTGCTTTTGTGAGCTCTAACTAACATCGCTAACGGAATGCACTAAATAAGCTCCTGAATATTTATCTCAATCAATTATTTGATCCCAATATTTTGGGGATCAAGCTACTAAAGAATTTTTATTGTCAATTTTCAAGTGAGTCATCAAACCTCTATTTTCAATATATTCACTAACTTTGCATATATGTATATATATATATATATCTTGTTACATGTATCACCTTATACATATATACGTAGAGTTTTCTAACTGTACATAATTTTCCTTTCTCCTTTTATTTTCTCTGTGGTGGCAAAGAGAAAACGAGTCTCCATCCTTGACATTTGTGTTCTCTAGTACGACTGAAGTCAAATCCATGTGCCCATTTCCCTTTGAGAGTCAATAAGAAATCTCTGTATGGGGTGATAGGGAGAATGTCAAGATGTAACATCCTGCACCATTCCCTGGACATTGCTCTTCACAGTGGTGTGCTTCCTCACACCCCGTTGTCTTGAATGACATCATGTCATGTTCCTTTTCGTGAATCACAGTATTGCATGGTGTTGGTGGAGCAAACAAGAATGGGGAGAACAAAGAGTAAAGGGAATGAGTTGCTTAAGGTAAAACTCCGGAGTTATCTATGAGTATTTCAGTCACCTATCTGCACTAGAATGTATTCTAATAAAATAGCTAGCTAGCTAGCTAGCTAGCTAGATAGATAGATAGATAGAGACAAGTATTTCAGGCAACACTTACATTAAAACACGTTCTAATAGTTAAAGAATCTAACTCCCAAATATATACTGAACTATCAGCTGTTGGTCTTCTCTGCAAACCCTATTTGCCACCATTGTATTTAATCCATGCTACTGAAGTTTCCATCAGGTCTTCCATTTCCCCCTTGTCTCCATACAATTTGCACTGCTTTTCAATAATGTTTATTATTTTAAAATCTAAATCAAACCATTGAATTACTCCTCTCATAGCCCTGTTGTAAAAACGAGATGGGAAGTTAAGAGACAATGCTTCGTAAACCACAATATTTTTTTTGTAAACCACAATATTATGCAAATATTTTTGTACTTTTTTTTTTTTTTCAGAAGAAACCAACTTTATGTCACAGAAGCTTCAGGAAAAATTTTTCCATGGCACATTTTGAAATGCGTTTACACTTGCTTGCTAAAATCTTCAATGTTATCCAAATCATTTTCGTCATGTAAAATAAAAACAAAAGAAAGTATTTAGTTACTTTGCTTAGAAAAAAAGAACTGTCAAAGAGCAGGGATTGTACTCTATGAACAACATAATGTGCTTTTGCAGATTATATGTGTATTTAAATATTTGGGGTAGTATTAATGTTATAATAAAGCAAAAACAAACCAATGGTACCAATGTAATTAAATTTGTTTTTTAAGAAAAAAGATGGAACTCTTTTATAAGAACACAGTGTCATTGCTGGATTTCTGAAGGATGAAAATCTTCTTGAGTCTGAAGATTTCAGAATGCTATGCTTCCTTGAATCTGTGGGACACTGTGGTTTTGTCGAGGAAGTTTATGTTTGTAATTCAATCCTCTCTGTGTTTATGAAAAGCCGTGACAATACACTATTTTGATAATAAATAAACAATGTCTAAAAAGTTTCATAGCTCTCACAGTATCAAGCACCATGTAATATAAAATGTGGTTCCTCAAATTCTGTTTTTTTTTTCTTTCAAAGATTTTATTTATTTATTTGAGAGAGAAAGAGAGAGCATGGGCAGGGGGAGGAGCAGAGGGGGAAGGACAAGCACGCTCTGTGCTGAGCATGGAGGCATCGCTGGTCTAGACCCCACAGCCCTGAGATCATGACCTAAGCCCAAACCAAGTTGGACGCTCAACTGACTGAGCCACTCAGGTGTCTCCTCAAATTTGGTGTCTCCTCAAATTCTGTTTTTGATGAGATGACACTATTCCTTTTTTTCCTAATACAGTGAGTTTTCTATTGGTTTCTTTTATCTCTTTAATAATTCTGGATTTATTTATGTTATATACTCCTTGTTATTATTTTATTACATTCATTGAAGAGAATGAAAAATACTCTGCTACCTCTTGTAATTAAACTTCTTGAGTATCTTTTCCTCTTGTAATTTTATTTTCATTCAGGGTTGGTTTTCCCCCAAGGAGTACTGTGACTCATTTGCTCCATATCATCGAAGTATCTAGAGAGAAGACCATTGTTTCATTTTGTTTTGTATTTTTTTTGTTGTTGTTTGTTTGTTTTGTTTTGTTTGGCCAGTGCTCAGGAAGGATTTCTCTGCTCCTGGGCAAGTTTTCATTTTGGTTTCTTGGCTTAGGGCCACAGAGGGGTGGAAAGTGGAACCTTTGAGCGTGGCGGGAACAGGTCTTGGGTTTTAATGGTTTGTGGTTATTGTTTTTGTTTTCTCTAACCTTGACACTGGGGAGAAGGTGAGCATTTTTGCATCTTCCCTATCCCTACGGGCAGAACTTTTCTAAACACAGAAATTCTTGCAAGTTTCAGGCTGTGAAAAAAAAATACCTTTGTTTCAGATTCCTACCATGAAGCATCTGAGGCCCCATTTTCCGATCTTGGCACCTACTGGCCAATGGTTGCATTAATTTTAATTTACTAGTCTGACTTTGAGTTCCATGTTTGTTTCCAAGCATGGCTGTAATGTTTTCTATTAATTTTATAAATACAGTTTAATCTATTATCTCTTTTGGTTTTGAGTTGGGCAGAAGCAGAAGCAGTCAATGCTAGTTTAGATGAGCATATAGAGATGCTTTTCTTCAGATTTTCTAACAATTTTTATTGTTATTTGAAGGTAAAGGAACACATTTTCCAAGTTATTGGTAAGAGTAGGATATACAGAGGTAGAAAAGATTGCTTTAATGAGCATCAGGGTTTTTTTAGAATTTTAATAATTATAAGATTAACAAAAAATGTAGAATTATAAAAGTTACCTGATATCACATGACTTTTGCTAAAGAATTTTTTACCTTGGATCTGTATGATGTGGTCGTACTACCGTATATCTTGTTACAATCTAATCTTTTACACTCCACAACTGAGCACTGATGAAGTAATATGGAATATGACACTAAGCTTTAGTACATGTTTCCTAGTTTACAAGTGACTTGTGAAATATATAATGTTAATTAATATTTAGGATATTTTCATAAAATTCCCAATTTCTTTCTTATTTAGAAGATTAGACACTAGTAAAAATGTCATCAGAAAGAACATATATTTATATATATTAAATTAATTTATATATGTATATATATATAAATAAATTTAGGACTTGGATATTAAAAAAATACATCACTTAAATCCACATCTATAAAATTTTTAAAAAGAAATCTTATCTATACACTGGTACAGTACTACTATAAATTAATGCCTTTAAAAATCTAGTTTTCCATAAAAGAAACATCAGCATGATTTTTTTTCTTTTAAAAAGTCATATTGTCTCTGGATATAACTGATATGGTATCAGCGTATAAAAAAAAAAAAGGTGAATGTGCCCTCTAAGCTAATAAAGTGGTATTTCCATCCTTTATGTCATTAAATGCTCGAGGCCTTACCCTGGACTTTTTAACTCATGTATTCATCCTCACTAGACCCAAGTATACACCAAGGGCTTCTGAGACTGATATATCTGCTGTGCCCATATGATCTGTGGCAGGGGAGATTTTCAAAAGGAATTTCAATTGCTTAGCCATATTAAAAACATTTGTATAATGTGATTTATTAAGAAATGTCTTAGTGAAAAATTACATCGAAATAACAGATGTCATGCAAAACAGTTTCTTTAAAAATGAATGCAATCACAGCTTTTATTTTTGAGAAATTATTTTTGATAAGTTATCAGGCTAATTGTGTTTTGGGAAAACACCCAATGAAAGCAGGTTGATAGATTATTAACAAAAGACCTTAACATATCACAAATACACACTAATATATGATGTGAATAATTTATCAGTTAAATATGTATGCTCTTCCATGTTTGTGATTTGACATGTTTTATATTGCTCTTGACATTGGCAATTTCATGATTAACATGATCAACATTGGGCAAACACTACTAAATGGAAACTAACTTTCTAAGTAGAACTACTGGCTATGGAATCTCACTGCCATAAGAGTTATGATATGTTTATGTATACAATACCACTTTTATAAACCTGCAAAATATTACGTTCCTAATGGGGGTTGAAAAAATTACCTGTTGAAACATTCAGAGGTTGAACACTATAAAGTATGAGATTTCTCTTATTTTATCAAATGTTTTGGTGACAAGACCCAGGACCTGTTCCAGCCACATTAGTATGGAGTAAGGAGTAGTGGTAATTTTATTTAACCATGATTGTTAATATCAAGGGAGTCTGATAAAGTGAAAGCAGGGTAAAAGCTAGTGTAACTGAGTTCTTGTAATGACTGACCACTGAATTAAGGTTAAGAGGAAAGAGGTAGAAGAGGAAGTTAGGGCATGAGGAAAATGGGAAGTTTTAGAAAAATGGTAAATCCTATTGCCTTTGAAATATAGGAAGAATCACTGTGCAATTGTGAGTGAGCTCTCCGAAAGTGGAGTACTCCAAATTAAGATTATGGAGGCTTTATTCAAGTAGTAGTAACAATAAGATCTGAGGTATGACAATTTAAGTAGGATTTTAAAAATAAAGACTTGCAAAATCTTGTGTCCCCACCCTCCCATTTCACCATTCACTGATCACACTATCCTTCCTCTCGTTACTCTGTACTTTTTGTCTTCTCCAGGTTGCAGAATTCTACTGGTTTTTCATCTTCTCCATGAGCAATTCTTTGTGACACTGGTCATACACTACTTCCCATTTTTTTAATCAATTACATTACTAATGTTAATATATATTTTTGTAAGTTTCAAAGTTATTTTCCCCAGAAATTAATTAACGGAGCTTTACTTATAATTATATGCTTATTTAAGATATATATATATATATATCAAGTACTTATCAACAAGTTCATATCAAATGTATTAAGCATTTGAAGAACAAATAAAATAGTAAAATAGTGAATGTATAAGTGAATAAAAGAACCAGTGAAAGTCACTGTTTTCTTCTAAAATTTTCTAGCTATCACTAAGATACCCTGCCTGACACTGGATTGACTAGATTATTGATCTGATGAAGTTTGACATGTAAATATTATTACTTTTTACATCCTCACTTGAAATAGAGTATAAAAGACCTGAGTATGACACCTACCTCTATTATTTAATTGATGATGAACTTCAAAAATGTCACATAATTCATATAAGCGTAGTCTTTATGTTCTTAACAAGATGCATTATTAATCCATGTAATGGTGACATTAGCACTGAATCAAAAATATTTGTATTCTGTGGCAGTTACCAAATATGAGATCTTGGTCAATCCATCTGAAAATACTTTTCTCACCCATTTATGTTAGTGGTATTAATCAGAGCTATTAAGGAGTTAACATAATGTGACATCTTTTATATTGCAATACCCTAAGAAAATATTAAATATTTTCATAATCTCATCTTCTTAATTTCGGTGAATTAACATTTTTATTTATATTCTCTAGAGCTTATATTAAATATTCTCATTTGAACTTAGAAAAATCTAAATATCACGTATCAACCTAAGCTAGGTTGGATAAATATTGGCAATTAATATACAAAAGCTCTAATATACCTAAAAATATAAACATTTTTATATTTGTATCTTAATACATTTCTTGTTAATATTTGCTAGGTTTTCAGTTTTGTATTTCTTTCTACTGTGTAAAAAGAAACTTTGCTTTAAGCTTCATGACTTTGCTGCAAACATTATATATTCTTTTTTTTTTGGTATTTGGTAATGGGTTACTTCATCTCAATGACATAAAAATATATGTTTCACAGAATTATTTATTATTCAATTATATTCTCCACTGTGTTGCATTAAGTTGCTATTTTTTTACTGCAAAGGTTTATTACTAAAGACTCTATACAAATAATCTCACTATATCTATATCACAAACAGAGTGAAACGATTATTTGCAAGAAAAAAAATTAATAAAGTTCACCCTCAGTGCTGGTGGTCCAGAGCCAGAGTTCAAAGTACAGACCTCACATTAAAAATCACTCTGAAGATCATGAAAAATGCAGCATAGACCCAAGTGAACTTCAATATGAGACGATCGTGAAATCATTTGGGTCTCCAAATGTTACCCTGGACGCATGGTATCCAGATACTTCCTTTTATGGGGCCATTCACTTTTCATTCATTGGTTTGAGAATCTTAAAAGAAACAATGGTTATGTGTTGAATATTGAGCTGACTTTTAGTTAATAAATTAGTTTAATCCTAGTTAGTAAAATACATGTGAAAACAAATAATCCCATATAAAATGATTAGACCTGTAACACATGAATAAAGAAAATTCTAGAGAATGCGAATGTGAACATGAACCTGGAAGAGTTCAGAAACATTACACGTTTGATAGAAAAATTACGTTTTAAATTATGTCTTGCAGGAGGAGAATGTTAGATTGCCTTCTGCCAATAATAATGGCATATAAAATTGGGAAAAACACCTTGTATCTTACAAGATTCTAAATGACAGGCTCTGAAAATGACCACTCATTCAGCTGGAGTCACCTCAGTACTGTGGCCATGTGGAAAGGACTGTCGGGAAGTCATTGACATTTGTCACAACACGATCCTGATGTTTGTGGGTAGAAATCATTTCCTAGATGTACAAACAAATACTAAAACTTTAAAGCCTCACATTAAATTTAATTAGTTAATGTGTTTCTTTACTGCACTGGAAATTAGTACTTTTCTTTAAGCAGATGTTCATTCCTCTTGGGAAAATTTATATTATTTCTGCCTCTTTTTAGAATCTGTGTCAGAAGACAACCATATTCTGTAGTATGAACAGCAGAATCTGTGAAGTGGAGAGAATTGGAATAAGGTCCCCGCTGCACCCTGCAACAACTGTGATTGCTAAACTTCTCTGGGCCAAAGGTGTCCCACTAATAAAATAGAGTATGACAGAACGAAGATGACATCTATCCCTCACCTGTGCAGAGATGTTATAAGACAAAATGAGGCAATCGGGGAATCATAAAAAATAAGCCTGATAGAAACTTCAAAAGGCTGTCTTTTTTCCCCTTTTTTTCACAAGGAAAATATTTATTTTATTTGAAAAAGTAAAATGAATAACTTCAACTGGATAGAAGAATAACAAGCTCATTTGGAAGTCTGCTCAATTATCAAACAACGATCATTAAAGTCATGTTTTATGTAAGTTTCATACTAGTCATGTAAGTTTAATTTTTTTAAAGTGTCATGGGTTCCTTTTGCAAATGCACTTGTATACTCTAATATGAAAGTAAGTTATTGGTGTTTCATAAATACTCAATTAGATAAAATATATTTCTATATAAGTTGCCATGTAGGCATGTTACATTTTGTTTCTGCTATTTCTTTCATGACTTCTTGGGCAATGCTGGATCAGGACATTTGATTTACTTTTTTGTCACTCTTTTCCTGAGTTTAATTGGCAAATATTATTTCCTTCTTGAGTTCCAGCAATTGGACAGAAAACTATTGGTGCTGACTACATTTATTAAAAGAGGCTCTTTCTAGGTACTCATAAAAACAGATGGAGTACAAATATCTATTAAAAGATCAAAAAGTTTAAGATGGCGTCTTGTGTCATGCTTATGTTAATATAAAGGTATTCAAATAGTTTTGTGCTTCTAGTTGAAATATAATTAACAATATAAGTATTATTGTTGCGTACTTTAGAGGTTCAAGTATAATTAGATCAACTTTCTGGATGTTAGAATTTTTTTTCCAATTTTGTATTTTACTTAAAAAAGGATGGGACACCTGGGTGGCTTAGTTGGTTAAGCAGCTGCCTTCAGCTCAGGTCATGATCCCAGGGTCCTGGGATGGAGCCCCTCATCGGGCTCCTTGCTCAGCGGGGAGCCTGCTTCTCCCTCTCCCACTCACCCCCTGCTTGTGTTCCCTCTCTTGCTGTGTCTCTCTCTGTCAAATAAACAAACAAAATCTTTAAAAAACCAAAATAAAATAAAAATGAAATGGATGTAGGAAAAGAAGGGAAAATATATGTGCAATCAATTAGATTTCTAACTTCAGAAGACTATAAAATCATTCATTTAAGAGTTTTTTTTTACAGTGAACATACACTTTGCCCAGTCAGTATCCATGATTTTTTTTTTCCTATGGAACATGAAATGGAAAATTGCATTTATTAAACTTTTATTTTCCATACTTGACTGTATTCTCTATTAAACTTTAGCCATATGGTATAGCATCTGTTGAAGAAGATTCTTGTCTTTGTTAGATTCTGGTTTTAGTTATAATTAATTTGTCCTTCAAGATGCCATTTTACCTGGTACAGATAAATATCACTTTCTATAGCCCAAAGTATAAAACCAAGCACTAGGAATATGTTGAAAAGTCAGGCACAATGGCTTACATTTGCAGTTAGGATGTAGAAATCACAAGAGCTGCTGTTTCCATCTTTATTCCAAGAATAGAAAGGTTAATTGGGCCTAAAAAAATCATAGATTTGTTTCTGTTTGTTTAACCCACCAGAGGGCTGCAAGTGCTGTAAATCTAAATAAACTATAATGCAAAGAGTGAGGAGCCTTTCTTAGATAGATGTGACCCATGGCTGTTTGTACTGCTGCTGGACAAGTCCTGTGCCATAGATGAGAAGAAGAGAACTAAGACACTTGGGAATACACATGCAGCAGCTTTGTAAAGGCTGACTTGGTAGAAGGGAACCAAAAGCTCTAGTTCCAGTCAACCTACAATCACATTCAGATGTTTCCACTGACCTTCATCTAGGGCATTTAGGCACTTTTCTCAAAAAAAAAAAAAAGAAAATTCCAGGTGAATAGTATTGCTTAGAGATATCCTCTGTGGAGCCTTCTCCACATGGAAGGCAGTGCCCGCTGAGGCTGGACATAGGGGAAGGGAGCCAAGAGAGATCTCTTTGAAGATTTCACGGGCACAGAGCAGCTCTGAAAAGATGGAGGTAGACCAGTAAAACAGCTTTCTCAAGGCACAGAAAGGTAAGGATAGCACTAGGGAGCAAAAAACTCTCCAGTGATGCAAAAAGCTGACAACCACATTTTGAGGAAACATATCAAATGTTTGAAAAGCTGATGGCTGTACATCTTAACAATATCTCTGGTCTTCCTGAGGCTTTGATTTCAGGCAATGTTGAAGGGAGTGCCCTGATTCTGCCCTCAGAATCTTTGGAGCAGTTAATGAATTGAATCTAAAAATGCTGCCCCAAATTTCCAAACTAGCTTACTTAGAGAATAAATTCATTCAGCCTCACACTCTAAGATATCAACAAAAGGAGCGATGTGAATTTTTCTGGTGTAAATATTAAGCAGTTCATATTTTATGTACTTTTTTTGTTTTGTTTTGTTTTCTTCCCCAAAGTGTTTGATATGCACTAATAAACCTAAAAAGTACAAGACATGGGAAGTAGGAAAATGTGACTAATGACCAAGAGGAGAAATAGTCTGTAGAAGTAGAGTTGGTGATCACTGAGATGTTAAAAAATTCAGACAACATTTTTAAGTAAAAACTATAAATATGTTAAAAGATCCGATGTAAGATATGAACAATGTGTTTGAACACATGAGGAATTTAAGCAGAGAGACAATAACTATAAAAAAAAACAAAGGAAGGAAATAAAACTCTCTCTATTCACAAATGACATGGTTATTTAGGCAAGAATTCTAAGGAATCTACATACCAAAGAAAAATTCTAGAGCTAATAAATTCATTTATTAGAATTGCTCAAATCAAGATCTGTATAGAAAATGCAATAACATTTCTAAATATTAAAAGCAGGTAATAGGGCACTAAATATATAACCATTCACAATAGCATAAAAACATAAATTTCTTAGGAAAAAATCACAAATGACATGTAAGACCTTTACAATAAAAATTACAAAATATCCTTGAGAATAAACTCACACACATTTCACCAATTATTTTTGAAAAGGTGCCAAAGTCATTTACTGGGAAAAGAGTTGTCTTTTCATTAAATGATGCTGGAATAACTGGACATTCACATAAAAAAAAAATCTTTCTTACTCATGCATTTATCTGAGCTAGATCATAGACTTAAGTGTAAAAGCTAAAACTATAAAATTCTAGGAGAAAACATAGAATATTTTTACGACCTTGAGTTCAACAAAGATTTAGAGTTTGCAAAGAGCACAAACCATATAAAAATTGATTAAACTTCATCAAAATCAATATTATAGGCAAACCATCATCCACTGGGGGAAAATATCTGCAAAATTTGCATCTAGAATATATATAGGAAATATATATACATATAAAGAACAGCTCAATTAAAAATGAGCAAAAGACTTAAACACCTTGTAAAAGAATATTTATAAATGGCCAATAAGCACATAAAGAGATAAATGCTCAATATCTGTATCTAATAGGAGATGCATAGTCAAGTATACTTTTAATTTGAATATATATTTCCTAGATAATTACTAAAGTTAAAAAGTTTAAAAATAATAAATGTTGACAAGAACACAGACATTGCTGTTGTGTTTGGAAAAAAAAATACAGCTTTGGAAAACCATGTGTAGTTTCACAGAAAGTTAAACATACATCTACCCAAGGTAGATGTTTATCCAAGAAAAGTAAAAATATATATCCTAAAGAAAGTGTTGTACAAGAATATTCATGGTAGTCCAGTGCATATTAGCCTTGGACTAGAAAGAACCCAAATGTCCATCAATATGTGGATAATCAAATTGTCCTATAAGTTATACAATGAAGTACTGTTATGCAATTTTAAAAGAGACTACTAATATAACCAAAAGCATAGATGATCTCATAAATGTTGTATTAAGCAGAAAAAGCCACACACACACACACACACACACACACACCATGATTCTGTTTTTATGATTTCTCAGAAAAAGCAAATATCTATTGGGTGATAGAAATCAAAACATATGGTGGGCAGTGGGATACTGATGGAAAAAAGACCCAACAAAATTTTCTGGGTGATGAAAATATTCTATATTTTGATTGAGGTGGTGGTTACATAGGAGTATCCAACTATCAAAATTCATTGAACATTGTGATTTGTCATATATAAATTGTACCTTACTACAGAAAATATAACATTTTAAAGACTTTTTTTATATGTGTAGGTTGGCACCGTGAACTTACACATTGTGAATGAATGCATATATCTGATTTTTTAAAATTTATCACTGAAAAAGCCAAAAAAAAGAGAAATATTTTTATTGTGCAGCATAGTGCTTTAGTTTTTTTAGGATTAATATAGTTCTTTTCAATGATTTTTTTTTTTTTTGCAGTAGATACTCTCGCATAATTCTTCATATTTAAGCTATGGTAACCGTCTTGCCAGAAATGAGCCAAAGCACTATATGGCATATCAATAAGGAGACAATAATTGAAAGGCAAACTTACACTTCAGTTTTTTAGGCTTCCAAGCTACAGAGTAGAATTTAAGAAATGAAAGCTTTATAGGAATTAAAAAAGGCTTTATTCAAACACTGTAAATGTGATATATTGGGTAGAAGAGTTTTATCTTCTGAATATTTTTCTTCTACCTTGCTCCACCAAACTAAATTAGCTTGGGAGGGAGTAAAGCAACGAAAAAATAAATTTACCACATTAGCTAATATAATAAATACATCTACCATAATCAAAAGAAGACTCTTAGGAAAGTTCAAAACTTGTCACTCTGCTGTTCCTATGCTCACCAACTGCTTATTTTTTTTAAGATTTTTTAATTTATTTATTTGAGAGAAAGTGAGCAAGCGAGAGAGAGAACACAAGTGGGGGGAAGAGCAGAGGGAGAGGGAGAAGCGGACTCCCTGCCGAGCAGGGAGCTCTACCTGGGGCTCGATCCCAGGACCTGGAGATCATGACAAGAGCCGAAGGCAGCCACTTAACCAACCGATCCATCCAGGCACCCCTCACTGACTGCTTGTTATATGCTGCACATCTCCCTCACCTCTTGTTTCAATCTCTCTACTGCTCACTACAAAATAAACTTTCCACTCTTTTTTAAAATTCTAGGATTATCTTTTTGGACATACCTATGTCATCAGATGCTGCATTATCCTACTTTTCCTGTAAGAATTTCATGCATCAGATCCCACAAAAAAGCCTGGGTGGCACTGTTGCCACACGTTTATGCGATTCCAAGCAGGTGCGCTTAGCTCAGTACTATCCCCAAAAGGACAAACCAATTGCAATGTCTTATAGAAGAAATGATAGCAATACTTTTAAAGAGCAAATAAGACCAGGCACCAATGGTACGTGTATGCTTCAATCCAGCAAAATAATGGCCATTGCCCAATTTCATCGTCATTATTGACTGCTCTCAGCTATTTAAAAAAATAATCATAATCTCTCCCTTTAAAAAAAAAATATTGGGATTTCTTCATCCAAATGGGATAGTTCAAAACTATGTTGATAGGGACCTGGACGCAGCTGAAAGAAAGTTCAAACACAGGTCAGCACACAGCCTAACTGAGCTAGGATTTCTGCATCTCTAGCCTAAATTAAAAGAGCGTTAAAAATCAATGTACTGTGATGCGAGGTGGCAGTTCTGAGTTTGTACACAAACAATGTGCAGAAATGTGGACAGGGTGTTGCCTTATAGATATGATGCATTCTGAAAGCTCTGACAAAAGCGAGCAAAAATGAAACATGAAGAGCTCAAGGCTCTCATCCCCCTCCCTCCAAGCCTCAGATGAGTTAAGTAGGTAGTAAAATGCCCTTCTACTGAGCTCAGTATAGCCTATAAAATTTATATGGTTTGTAAAGAGGTACTTTACATGATAACTCCTCTGATAGGGATAGAGGAGAAAGAACGAGACCCAGAGCACAAGTGAGAGAGCCCGAATGAGGCATCGAGGAGTGAACTGGCCGCGCCCAGGACCTGGTGAGAGGTATTGTCTCTTCCGGTGCTTCATTTGCGCATCCTGTCCCGTCACCTTGTTCATCTGTGATTTCTCAAATGCAACATGTTTATGTTATATTACATTAAAGCAAACTATTAAAGAATAAAATCAGTTCAACGGACCTCAACTTCATCTTAATTCTGCCATGTGTGCCTGAATAATGTCTACAGATCTACTATCATCTACTACACTTACCAAACAGCTTAGACAAGAAAAGGACGCTAAACAGAAATTAGGATTTCTTGGGTTTTCTATTTGCATAAAAGAGGGTAGAAAACTTAAAAGAGTAACCTAAAACTGTATGTTAAAGGTGATGGCAAAATACCATTCACCTATGTCATTATTATCCCACAGAATATTAAATTTACACCAGACACTTCTGTTATCCAAGGAAAAAAGACAAAGCAAAAATACTACAGGGTATGGTATATCACTGCTTAACACCAAAGATGTCATTTACATCAAAAGAGATCGTACTTTGCTGGGTCTACATGATGAAAGGAATTTGTCACTACAGGTCCTATATATTAGGTATTGATCAACTAGTGGGAAATTGAGGTTTACACAGCAGTCAAAAGTAGTTTACAGAAAAGCAGAGATTTTTCCCAACCTGGCTCCTTCTTGGCTCAATCCTGTATAATACCCCAAGCCTCCTGGCTTAATGAAGGTCCTTCTCTGAGGGTTTACACTAATTTTAGGTGTATCCAAGTTTTGTTATACTCTGTGCTGCAGTCATAAAAAGATCTGTGTTCTGTAATGAAAAGATACACAAAATGTCAAGTTCAAACGTGGCCTGTTGGTCTCTACTCTCTTGCATTACATCCTTTTCACTTTCTAAAATCCACCAAATGATGATTTGGTTATAATAACAATTGACTATTATAGACTGCAAATATGTAATAAAAATATATTTCTCAAATTCTGGAAGGAAATAGTTTCGATTCAGAAGCTTTGGGCAATTTTGAGAATAATAAGTTTACTTTGGGCATTTCTCAACTTCATCTGAATAACAATTTAAAAAAGTGGGCACACTATGTAGGGAGGCATACACATGGGCCTCATTTGTTTACATCAATCAGTACAATGTGTGTGTGTCCATTCTACTGTGGTCTATAGTTTTACTACAACTAAAATATTTATGATAGTAAAAAATCAGTACATAAATTGGATGTAAATACCTACATTAGATATCTTGTTGGGGCACCTGCGTGGCTCAGTCCGTTAAGCAGTTAAGCATCTGCCTGGGGCCCCTCGAATCAGAGCTCCCTGATTAACGGGGAGTCTGCTTCTCCCTCTGCCCTTCCCCCTGCTCATGCTCTCTCTCTCTCAAATAAATAAACAAATTCTTAGAAAAAGAAATCTTGTTTCTAATACTCAGAATGATAGTGTGTAAAGTGTCTTTCTCTGAAGAAAATGCACCTGTATTTGAAATTCACATACAATGTACTATTAACAAATTGTTATATTTCTAATTAAACTTTCCTTCAAGGGACGCCTGGGTGGCTCAGTTGTTAAGCATCTGCCTTCAGCTCAGGTCATGATCCCGGAGTCCCGGGATCGAGTCCCACATCGGGCTCCTTGCTCAGTGATGAGCCTGCTTTTCCCTCTCTCTCTACTGCTCCCCCTGCCTGTGCTCTCGCTCTCTCTCTCTCTCTGACAAATGAATAAATAAAAATCTTAAAAAAAAAAAAAAACTTTTCTTCAAGGCAACATTGAATTCTTACCCTACATAGACAGTCACAACAATTGAAAGATTTTGATTAAAAATGTAGAATATTAAATAGGGAGCATAGACTTAACATGCTTTCATTGCAAGTGTCCCTCACTATCTGAAAGTAGAGCATCCCTTATGAAATCTTTTGAAAGCAGAAATGGCATAAATTGAAAAAGCAGTTACCATTAATTTGTGTGGAAAAAATTTTAAGCATTCCCAAACCCCACCATTCATCTCTCCTAGGTTTGTCTGATATCTTAGCACACATCTTGCTAACGGATGCACGAAATAAATTGAGGTAAAGCCCAGATGCTCACAGACACAATTTAAAGCTTTGACAGCTGGATGCTGAGATGTTGAATGTGATTTTTTGGAAAGGAGCTTGGCGGTGCTGGTCTTGCTGTGCAGGGTGTGCACTGCAAAACCAATGCCGAACAGTTTTGTTTTTTGTGTGTTGGGGGGTTGCCTCCCTGCCCCATAAAAGTGAAAATCCTCTTTGGATTGCTTTTAGTTAGTGAAAACTTCTAATGAGGCCACACTCTGGACTGTTTTGAGGAACTGAAATGTCCAACAAGCTGATGTGAACTTTTCCAGAACATGCCATGCTAAAGCTCTCAGCGGCAGCCTTGCCGAGGCCAGATAGACTCTAATACAACATATTACACTTGTGGGGACCCGGGAAATGAAATATGTTGAGTTAAGGACACCTAGTGTGTTTCTAAAAAGGTGGGTTGAGAGTCATAAGATTGATTTTAAGAGAGAAACATTTTCTCAGAGAGCTAAGGAGCAGAGGGCAAGGGGGTCAGGTCAGAAACTGATGATTTCCATGAAAGAACCCCATTTGAAGTGTGTCTCTGCATAGATGCTTCCTCCTGGCTGTGTGAGAAAAGGTCTACATAGAATATGAATAAACGTCTTTCCTTTCTCCTTCTTAATCCTTTTACTTTCTAAGCTAAAGTATGATAAACCCACATCGTTTTGTGGAATGATACTGCAGGAATGAAGAAAGAAGAAAAGGAAGGAAGCCCCCCACCCTCGTGCCCCAGCCCCTATGGCCAGGAAGCTGCACCCTTTCAAAGGCCTGTGTGGAGGGCGGCAGGGTGGTCCACAGGACAGCAAGATGCACGTGGCAGCACTGGGAGAAGTATCCGACACGACGGGGAACCTACTAGAAGGAAAACTCAGGAGCCAGTTTGAAACAACTCCGCATTAATTTCCCCACATGCGGTGGGAGGCGTTCCTGAAAAAAAGGGAAAATGTCAATTTTTGGAGTATATGTGTGAAACATGGAAGCTATAATAACACTGTTACTTTCTAAATGTAAATATTTCTTACTTGGTTTTAAACACCACATTATTATTATTTTTTTTTTTTTTTGCCCCATGACGGTATTTTGAGGCTAATGGTTTAAGCTGACACTTGTACCCCTGCTCCAGCTACATATCTGAAATTTAAATTTTGTGAAATGAAAAATGCTTTCATCAGGCCTTTTATTACCACGAATTCAAAAACTTCCTCAGAGATGAACGAATTGGCTCTACCTCAAGCTGGCACGCGTGGGCCCTCTGTGGGCCGGGAGGGGTGGGGACCCAGCTGCCAAAGCCACCACACCTGCTGGAGCCTGGATCTTCAGAAGGTGGGCTGGGAGATGGCTTTTTAACTTGCCAGCTTCCCAGTGGAAACAAAGACAATAATTTGCTCTATTAGATTATGGCTTGTCTTGGAAATAATCCCACTTGGGAACCGCTTTAATTTTTGCTAGCATTCTGAAGAGACCAACAGTGAAAGAGTGCACTGTATGCAGGAGCAATTCAGGAATTAAAAGAATGATTACAAATAACACACAAGTTTTGAACTGCAAAGCATGTGAAATATTCCAAAAGGCTACGTCTCAGAAGTATAACCGTACCTCTCAAACTAAAACATTGCTAAACGCTCATATCAACCAAGAATTAGGAAGCTACCCAGAGGTATTAGCATTGTTTTAGGAGGGGATTGAATCATATATTTATCTAGGAAAGGAAACTTTATGCCTCATTTTCACTGTCCTTTTGTTCTTGATTTTTTTGTCATAATTTAGAAAGAGAGCAAAACATTCCCAAACACAAAAGCCGAATAAACCTCGCTTTCTTATTGCACCAGAGAGCTAAGTAGCAGAGGATTTTGATTTAGATTCAGGCATTAAAATTAAATCACACATCCTAAGGAAAAATGATCTGTAATAATGAAAGCCACACACATGGGATATGAAAGTGCTGTTGAATAATGAAGCAAACTACAGTTGCAGTGTGTGGGGCCAGTATGATTTAATGAAGAGTGCTTTTGAAAACAAATTTCTTCTTCGCGGTCATCTATCGATTGCTGGCATATTAGCAAACAAATTACTGGAAGAGATGAATATCATAAATTAGAAAGGAATTATTTTTCCTCAGTTAAAGTTGCTTCATTTTATGGATGCGTCGGGCAGGCTGTTAGGACGGTGCCTGGAGGTACCTTGGTGGGGCACGGGACCCTCATCAGCAGTAACAGGTGATCATGGCTGCCATTGTGAATGGCTACCTGGTGACACCGGCCACCAGGGAGCGAGAAGCTGAGGGCTTCTCGCTCATTACAGAGGCTCCTCGGTTCACGTCTCTTAACACCACCCAAGGCAGTGACCGAGGTCAACATTTTTCTGCATTCATTCCAAGCTCCTTTGAAAGCTCTGAGTTCAGGCCTTTTGCTTTTCCCTTCTCTTAAATCAACATCTTTATCATGTTGGGTCCGCTTTAAGATTTTCTGATTTAACTGTTTATTAGTGAGCGTTTAACCAGGTTACAGAGTTTTATAACATTTTCTTAAAAGATAGTTATTTTTTTTTTCCTGCTGGGTGATAAAGATCATTATAGTAAATGCCTTTTTATTAGCAGATTAAACAGATGAGGATCGGAATTCAATGAACTCATGAAAAGGGCTTTATCCACCCATCTCATTTTTTTGTGTGTGTGATTTTCATGCCGCTAATGTTTTGGGAAAACATTGAGCTAGTTTCAATCTCTTTGATTTCAATCACAAAAGAATGCATTTTCCGATTAGTCCTCATCAACCAGAGGCATTCCTCCTTGGTAGTGGGACGAAAAAGCGCCTGTCCAAGCTATTATCAAACCCCTGCCTGACCTCTGCTATGTGACTCCGCATTGATTTTTTCTTCCACATTAGACTTCTAAGGAACTCAAAGTATGTAGCACATCAAATAATGTTTAACAGTATGTTAAAAAGGAATTAATTCTTTTTATTCATATTTATAGGGAATAGAAAAGAAAAAAAAGAGAAAAGACTTTAAAAAAATACAGTTTTCCTAGTTGTAATACTATGAAAGAAATCCCTACCTTAGAGGTTTGTGATGGAAATAATATGTGGACTTGAGCAAAAGGGCTTTGCAGCTTCCATGTACTCTGTCTGTAAGAGAGATGGGTGTTACAGAAATCGAAGAACACGGATGTCCAGTGGTAACTGAACTTGTCGCAAGAGTTTCCACAGATCAGTCGGGTCTTGAGATGTTGGATGAGCAGTTGGAAGGGTCTTCTAAGACAGCATCCAAATAATGGCTTCTTCCCCAGAATGTAGAATGAAAGACTAGTGTTAAAATATCATAAAATATTACTGAGTGGCTCCCACCTGCTGTTCTTAGAGGGTATGAAGGGACAAGTTTAAAAATGCACCTGTTTGTGTTACCACAGCACAAAGCACAGAAGCTCCAGGAAAACTGCCCACAGTCAGTACTTCCTTCTTCCCCATGTGCTGCTCTAAAGAACTCTCTTCTGTTTTCACGTTATGGATGCTTTTGTATGGAAACGCCCAAGTGAAAAGAATGCAACGTTGCCCGGTTTAACGAGGTGTGTCTGTATCATTTTAGGACGCTTTCTAGAGACACTGAGACAAGTAATTATAAGGCAGAAAAATACATGAAAAAATAGAGTTTTGAAAAGCCTGGAGGCCAGAGATAGACTTATTCCATGTGTATTCACATATACCTATAAAAATGCCATAGTTTTAAAATTCAGATACTTTTACTCTGGTGTCATAATCAAATACAACAAAATTATAATTTTTTTAAATAAAATTCTAAAATTTTTAAAATAAAATTCTAAAAATGTAAACTCATTCTTCAAATAAGAGCTGTAAGAAAAACCCAGTACTAATAAAGAAATAATAGATACATATATGTGTGTGGACCTATGAATTTTGGGGAAACCTGAGGGTCAAGAGGGTGTTTTGTCACCATACCTGTGTTTTCCTGTCCCCACCATGTTATTCTACAAGCACAATTTAAAGATTCCTGAAATAATTCTACAGAAGTAACATGAGGCTTCTCATCTTTGGCTTCCAGGCATGAAATAAAACTAAAACTACAGAAGACTTACATCATCAGGAGAAACTTTTATCTTTAAAAGTACTTGTCAAAAATTAACCATTTCTTCTACATTTATTACAAGTAATATTATCCATTTAATAGAAGTAATAAGCTTCATGGTATTCTCTGTAAATTGTCCTAGATAAAGTTAAGATGATATGAATTTGAAAAAGGAAAAGAAGTCTGATTGAATTAATCAGCCTGAGTCATCTCCCATTATATTAAAAAATATCAAGATATTTTTATTTGCCACAAATCTTAAGACTAATATATCCAGTAAATGACACTAGTACTACCCAGCCCCTTTCTTACCTCTTTTATTATTAACAGAACATGTCCGTGAGTTCACAAAGAATTTCCATTAAAAAAATGAGCCCTACAAAATACATAAACCACAAAACTATTGTCAACAGTGCCACGATTCTCTAAAACATGAAGTCCAATAAAAATACTCTTGGTGCAGATAAAGTCCGTGAATATGCTATAATGTGAAGATAACATGCTGAATTGACATTTATTAATCATAGTAAAATGTCCATTAAAATTAAATAGCATGTGTGTTAAGCAGAAGCATTCAAGATGCCGTAAGACAAATCACAGTATTATGGTTAGCCCCAGTTTGAGTTGTAACCTGAGATCTGACCTTACACTGGGTTCTTTTCTGCTAGGTCCCTTGTTCTTTCTTTCTGTTCTTTCTGTGGCTGATCTGTGTGTTCAGCTTCACGCTGGCTTGTCTGTGGGCCTCTTCCATGACTGGAAATGGTTCCTTATTATCAATGCTAACAATGAATAGCTGCCAACAAAAATTACCATATTTTACTTGATCCTGTTCAATTTGGAGAAAACAAAGTAAAAGCCAGCAACAGAAGAAATATCATTTAATTTTCCAGTTCCTTGCCATCTAGGCCAAGGTGGAGAAGTTTGTTTTCCAAAAGTGATAGCAGTGGTTAACAAAGGAGGGCAGGTAGGGGCCATTTACTGAACACCCAGAAGTAACGGGACTCCAAGAGGCCAGGTGGGTGTGCTGGTAATGTTGACTTCAGCTATGACAAACGGGGACATGACTTTAAGAAATCAGGTCCCCTCACTGCTGTCAAACAAGGCCTTGGAGAGGAGCTAAGGGGTGACAGTGCTTTGTTTTCATTTTTGTTTTGCTTTGTTTCTCCCTCCCTTTTCTCAAGAGTCTGTGAAACAATGTGCAATCATCTCCATTATACCCTCCCACAGTATACTTATCTCTCGATTGTGAATCCTATTTGTCTACACCCATCACCATGATATCAGAAATAGAATCTAAAATTCATATTTAGCTTGAAAATGTACAGACAGAACCTCTGAGTTAAAATAATATACAGATAATAAGATACAGAAGAGTCTATATGCAACAACCTAACATTATCTATTGGGTATATTCTTGATGTTGTGCATATTTTTGCCTCTGTTCATTGTGACCAAACCTCTGGGTTTGCCCTGACTGAAAGATTTCCCATGATATGGGACGTTCAATGCTGAATCCAAATTCCCAGGCAAATTGGGATGGGTTGGTTACCCTAGTTTTTTCCTCTACATATTTTCTGTTAAATGGAGGTGGCTAGCAATGCAGTAACGTCCAGAAGTGGAAATCTTCCCAATTTTGTCACTTTAGAGACAATAAAGGTGGGAGTACTTTCAAAAAAGAAGTGGAAGTGAATTTAGCAATAAAGTGTGAGACGTGAAGTATAGTGAATTTACAACAAATTTGAGTCTCATTCTGCAAAGGGTATTCAAGGAGAAAATTGGTATTTCTCTATAATGATCAATTCATATATTATCATTTTCACAATGGTTAAAATTCTTGCCACATTAAAATGTAAATTAAGCATACTTCAAGGCGTCATATGATATTCTTTAGGGAATGTTTCCTAATATGGTTCAGATCTTTAAAATAAAACTGTATATGTATCAGGCAATAAATTACTCACCAAATTTTATTAATCAAACTCAATATTTACACATTAAATAATCAAATTACCAACACTTATTTGTATGTTGAATAGTGACTGAAGAAAATGTCCATTTAGGACAACACTCGGAAGTTAGTCATGGGTCAATCGTGAACACTGTTATTCTCCTTATTTCAGTTCTGAAACCCAGGTAGAGAAGGGCCACAACAGAGCTCTCCGTGAAATAATTCTTGACATTGTTGGCTGGAAAAATAAAAATTTAAAGTGCTTTCAATATAAAAAATTAAAATAATTTTTATAAACTTCACTTAGATGCACTAATTTCATTTCTTTGGTGAAACAAATATTTACTATGATCTAGACTGCCTTGATAACATCACACACACAAAGGACATTCTGTAAAACCATATTTTTCTTTTTATTTCCCCTGTGCCTCATCTCCAACCCATCTACGAGTGTTTCTAGGTCAGCCTCCAAAGCAGTCCTTGCACTTGGCGCCTGTCTCCATGTAACTTCGAGCACTTCAGTCTTTTTGACAGTCGTCGAGACTAATTTTAACGGCATCCTAACTATTCTGCTTCTGTGTGTTCTTACCTTCTCCCCATAGACTCCATTCTCCATACAGATGCTAGAGGCATCTTTGTAATTAAAAAATAGGATTATCATCCCTTTGACTAGCATCCTTGAATGATTTTCCTGGGCTGTAGGAGAAAGTCTTAACTTCACCCTAAAGGAGTTGGCAGGCGCCATGCTTCCTCTGCTCATCAGACACCGCTCCCCAAGATCCCCTCCTGGCCCTATTAGTCCTCAAAGAGCCACATCTCTCTCCCTTCCCTCCCCGCCGCGCCCAGATCCGTTCTTTCTCTGTGACCCTGGCCTTGCTCCTCTTCCAACTCCACCTGTCCATCCAACCCAATCTCCAGTGTCACCTGCATGGAAACATCCTCTGATGATTCCATCGGAGAAGCCCTGTCCCGCTCTGCTCTGTTATATATCATTCTGTTTTACTCACTGCAATTTCAGAATCTGAATTTAACTTTTAGTTTCATTTGTTTTATTTTTCCTTTTCCATTAGAGAGCTGTGATAGCAGGGGACTCCTTGCCATTTTACTGTTATATTTTCCAGATTCTAAGAGAAACGCATAGTCGATGCCCAATCATCATTTGGTGATTTAACAAATTATTGATTCTAGCTATTTTGTTTTCAAGCTTAAAATGTAATTTTTTCATTTGGGGTTCAATGTTTAATTTTTTTAAATGAAATTGATATATTTTTTCTTGTTCTAACCTTTTTTCAATTAATATTTAAATCTAGGGTGGAAATTTAAATGTATTTCTTGACACCTTGAAAACACTATATGGCTTTAAAAATGACAGAAAAAACTAATAGTAACTCCATAAAATGAAACTGCAAGACAATTTTTACTATATTTAGTTGAGATCAGAAAGATACAAGTATCCTATTTACAAGATCTGAATTTCTTTATATTATTAAATATTACTTGCAGAATCTCATATATAAAATAAAAGAGCAATTGAAATGGAATCATTACTAGAAATTCAGATGTATAAAATGATATGCTTCCTTTTTTATATTGTGGCAAATCTATGGAAAATATATCTTTCCTCATTTAAAAAAATGTTCACTTATTTTAATTATTCAAAAGTAAAAGGGTTTTTTTGTTGTTCTTCACAGAAATGAAGAAAAATAAAACTGACTACAAGTTGAATTAGGACTCTTGGGATGCCTGGGTGACTCAGGTGGGTAAGCATCTGCCTTTGGCTCAGGTCATGATTGCAGGGTCCCGGGATCTGGCCCCACATCGGGCTCTCTGCTCAGTGGGGAGCCTGCTTCTCCCTCTGCCTGCCGCTCCCCTTGCTTGTGCTCCCTCTCTGACAAATAAATAAATAAAATCTTTTTAAAAAATCTAAAAAAAGAAATAGGACTCGTATATAAAGTTGAAAATTATTTTGACAATGTAGGATTAAGAATTACAGCGTCAGGATATAGGTTCGTAGTAAATCATTTCCCAAAGTAAAAAAAAAAAAAAAAAAAGAGCTGGCTCCACACCCAGCACAGAGCCCAACATGGGGCTTAAACTCAAGACTCTGAGATTGAGACCTGAACTGAGATGGAGAGTTCAACGCTCAACCGATTGAGCCACTCAGGTGCCTCAAGATCAAGTTGAGTATCACCTGTCCATATCTCCTAGCCAACTAGAAGAGGAAAGACAGAGTGATACTTGCTCATGCTCTAAGCTACACTACTAAGAACAGCACTGCGACAGACCTGCGATGCTGACCCACTCACTCCAGATAACTGAGGCTTTCAAGGGTGCGAGAACATAATTTCCGTAGAGTTCTGTTTAGAAGTGTAATTATACTAATGGTTTAGAAATAAAATAATGAACGGTTTCTTTAAAAAGCACTATAATGAAGAGAAATAGGAATAATGCTATCATTTCTTTTCAATTTCAGTTCAGTTAGAAACACTCTGAGGAAATAAAGTGCAAAGAGAATAGATATTTGTGGAATGTCTGTGATGTGACTTTATAGATTCCTACCATGCCCACTACATACCCACTCTACCTTTTCTGGTTGAAGGTAAGATATAAATTCAGAGTAATTAAGAGACATAACCAAGGTTAAATGGCTGGTAAAGAAGAGACAGTGATTTGAATTCAGATCCATCTGTTGCCTAAAGTCCTCCCCTAGGAACCCACAGAGGAGCTTCTCCATAGTTAGTACCTTTGTGTGTGGAGGAAGTTAGGGATTCCCTCACCCCCAACCTCCACAATCCATGGAGCAATGAAAATCAAATGATCAGAAAGGAAGTGAGCTCTAGTGGCTTCTGCAGAAAGGCAGAATTATAAAATTATGATTGCAGGGGAAAGCAGGAATATGTATGTGAAAGCATGGCTTGACTTAACTTTTGTACCCCAGACCTTAATCAGATTTTACCTGGGCAGCGACCATAGCTCCTTATCTCCCCCTCCATTTCCTCCTTATTCCTTCTCTCTTAACCATAATTTGGGTTTTTTTAATTGTTTTAAAAATTTTATTTATTTATTTGTCAGAGAGAGAGCAAAAGCAGGGAGAGTGGCAGGCAAAGGGAGAAGCAGCCTCCCTGATGGGCAAGGATCCCGATGCAGGACTTGATCCCAGAACCCTGGGATCATGACCCAAGCCAAAGGCAGACACTTAACTGACTGAGCCACCCAGATGCCCCATAATTTGGATTTTTAAAAATTTTCCAAAATTGTAATACTTGCTTTAGAAAATGCTATCTAATTTAAAAAGAGAAAGAAGAAAGAGAAAATCATCTTGAAGTCCCAAATCCCAGAAACAAGACTTTCCACTTCTAGTCTTTGTCTACATATGTGCACATGCAAACACACACACACAACATAGACACACAACATACACACATGCACACAAACACACACACAACATACATGCACACAAATATGCGCTCACATACACACATGCACACACATAAACACACTCATACCACAAACACACATGCAAACATACACACAAACACATACATACATACACACACATACAAACACAATCATACAGACATACATACATGCACCCATACAAACACACAAACATACACACAAACACATACATACAAACACACAGAAACACACACACACTATATATAACATATGTATAATATATATGTATATAATTTACATACACAAATGACATTATGCATGCTATTTGGAAACAGGTTTTATTCCAGTCAGTGAGAAGTAGTGTAGTACCATGACAATGTATATAAATACATGTTTTTTTTTTAAGTGGTGGTAACAAGCTCCTTGCATGGCTGTGTCATCTGATCTACCAGTACTTAATTATGAAATTTTAGGTGGTTTCTAAATATTCTGATAGTTTTAAAAGCAATATCAATAACCTTGCATTAATCCTTTTTATGCACCTTGTTCAATTATCTCTTTGCAATAATAAGAGTAAAGTTTCTGGGTTAAAAGGTATGTATGCTCATTTACATTTGATGCACCTTGCCAGACTGCTCTATCAGAAGCCTATGTGAAAATAAATTCCATATTCCACACCATGGCAATATTATGTTTTATGTTTATACACACACATATACAAACACAGTATATATGCTAAAGCAGGTAACAGGGCGCCTGGGTGGCTCGGTCATTAAGCGTCTGCCTTCGGCTCAGGTCATGATCCCAGGGTCCTGGGATCGAGTCCCACATCGGGCTCCCCGCTCAGCGGGAAGCCTGCTTCTCCCTCTCCCACTCCCCCTGCTGTGTTCCTGCTCTCACTGTCTCTCTCTGTCAAATAAATAAATAAAATCTTAAAAAATAAATAAATAAATAAATAAAGCAGGTAACAAAGGTCATGATATTACCATTACTTACATTTCTTTCCTTATTATTCTGGTTTTCTAAAAATCATGGAGACATTTGTTCCTTTTCTATATTTTGAATGTTTTATTTATAGAGAAAATGTGATTACTGAAGGCTTGAAATAAGTCACTTTTAATTGTATTGAATCCAGCATTGTGTGAAGCAGTTCTCAAGAGGACTTTTTCTACTAATCTCAAAGCCATGAGTTCATTCATTTACCTATTGCTTCTTGAGTCACCTATGTTGTCATATTTCCCTTCACATTTTACCTCTTTTTTCATCTTTCCATTTATTCATTAAACAGATTTATTTTTGTTGATCAAGCAAAAGGAGAGATAAAATTTAAAAAAAATAAGATACACAATTTTTGAGAAGTTGAAACATCCCAAAAAGGAAATAAAAGGTAGAACAGATTACAGGGCATCAGGTTTGGTGTGATGGCACTTGGGGAGTCATGTGCAGTACTAAACGGGATTCCTAGGTGGTCTCGTTGAGAAGGTTAGATTGGAGAACAGGCTTGATGGAAGTGAGGAAGTTAACAAAACAGCTAGTGGAAGACTTTTCCCAGCAGAGTGTATGGTTGGAGTAAAACCCTTTGTCAAGAGTGCACCTTATACGTTCTAGGATCAGTGAGGATCCTACACTGTTGAACCGAACTGTACAAATTATCATTGCACAGTTATTTACATTCACCTAGATCCTTTGTAGCTCTCTGTGTCCTAGTCATTTCCCCACTTTCTGGGTCCTCCTGACCTTCCATAGGAGACTCTACCTCTCCATTGTCTCAATTAGAAAATGAAGGCATGAAAAAAATACTGACATTAGTGCGTAGATGAGAGCAACAGATGAATAAATGCATACAAACCATTTAAAACAATGCCTTGCACATTGTAAGAACCAAAAGTGGGTTAGCTATCCTCATTGCCACCACCATCATTGTCACCATTTCTCACCCAAGAAGGATTTGTTTTGTAGATATCAAACAGTTGGGATTTTTGTTGTTTAGGCCAATTGTTTGCCTCAACATTTAGTCTTGGTTGGTCCATGTCGAAGATGTGTATTTTTCTTTTCAGCCCTTCAGATGTCTAAGGTGATGAAAGGTACCTACAGCCTGGGGAACCTATGATGTGTCTTTTATAATAGATGTTATTAAAAGTCTTGTCCTGGGGCCATACTATCAGATTGGGAATGTCCTGATCAATAAGGGGTGTGCCACTGGTTATGTTCAGGTGAAATCCTAGTGTTTTTTCAGCCTTATAGTTTGCTTTAATAAAAGGGTTTCTTTTGTTTGTTTGTACTTTGACTTGTCTGTTTTTTGTCCCCAATTTCCTCCATCCCACAGACACACACTTGTTCTTGATGCTCCTATCCCAATGACTGCTCTTTGTATACCATTTTCCTCTTTTTTCCCAACTCACTTCCATAATGCCACCTTGATTGATGAGTGGAATTCCAGCTGGAGCCATTTCTCACTTGGCATTCTCAGTGATTTTTTATCTGTGGTGGAGGAAAGAGTATGAGAATGAGAAGGTGAATATCTTACATTTCTGCAGCCCACTGTCATTCTTGGTCTTTCCCCCTAGATTTGTGGTTGTCAATGAAGAGTTTTTAGTTATAAATTTTTTTTGCCTCTTTTAATTTCCTCCATATTCTTTGTGCTATATAATGTTGTGCTTTCCTAAAAGGGGTCAGCTCATGGATTTCTGGAATCCACGTTTAATTTGTTCAAAAGTCTTATGGATATTCTATCTTGACTTTTGTGGTATGAGCTCAGGGTCCCTCTCAAATTCATTGTTTAGTACATATTCTGCATAATGACTCTCTTGTTCACTTTGGTCAAAGGATTAGAGTACTAAAGGCCAAAGGGCAAAAAAGTTCAGCATTAGGAATCCCTGAACAATTCACCCATGTAAATAGAAAAAAATTCCGCCATTAAACTTTGCCTTCAGTTCCTTAAAACTAATGACATATATATTATATTCCATATTATATGTGTCTTAAGAATACAAGTTTGTGGTTTGTAAGTTGAGTCTTCTCATATTGCATATAGTAATTGATTTCAATTTTATTTTTCTATGTAACTATAGGGTTATAAATCATAAGAATATGTTTCATTATTGTTCCCAAATTATTGGTTAATTTCCTGAGATTCTTGTGGGACCAAATATTCATTCTACATTCTGTTAACTACTATTTGTGTAGCCTTTTGTCCTTCTAGATGATAAGACTCTTACAGGCACATAGCTGCAACTGTGATCCAAATTTTGCTTTGCCTTTAACACATGGCCACACAATGGCAAGCCAATGTTTTAGGGAAGAATGTACATGTGTACCGTTTCTTTAATGAGAAACTTGATATTCTCCTATGAAATATTCCATTTACATTAGATTTTTGGTATGTTGATATTTATTAGGAGGGGCAGACAAAGGGAAGGTGTTCAGTCAATAACCACTTATTGGTAGCTTTGCTGGCCTATCAAATGGCCAGGTCGATGAACTGTCCTCTAACAGGGAGCAGGCCTGCTGGTGTGGAGCCATGGATCCATTTCTGGTTTGGTTTACTGATTGGCCTAGTGAGAAGTCATTTAATTTATTTGATCTTTAAGTTTCTCAGCTATAAGAGGAAAAAAAATGAAAGGTTGTCTCTAGGCCTCTTCTATCAAACATTCTCATCCTTATACTTTAAATTACAGTCAATGTTAATTTATTATTAAACATATCTGAATTAACCAAAATGTCTATACAGGGATCTTCAACTGCATGTCTGGTTTGGTGTGAGCAGGCCAAAATAGCAACTGAGTTGGTGCCATCTGAGATTTACTCAAAGCCTATTTGCCCCAAACCATCATAACTTTCAGCAGTCAATTATAAACTGGCCACAGCGACATCTACTTTGTGTGGGCCGCTACTGACTTACAGGCTTTAACCTTCATTCACAGGCTAACATGGTGCCAGGCATCAAACAGACCACATGGCACATGGTACTACATGGCACAGGGTGGGTGCTTCATACTTATTCAAGGAATAGAAAAGTGAATCGATATGGAAAAGTTAAATAACAGCAAATGTAGAACATTCAACTCCAGTAATTTAGGTTATCAGTCTTGCTAACACAGATTATTTTCCAAACAGAGGTCATCATCTGATTAGTATTGGAAAGTTAAATTTAAAAAACAGAAACTGTTTTTATTTTCTACTCTCAACTTTTTAGCAAATTTACAGTCTGTGACATAAATCATAAGTAAGCCATTTGGTTTCTTCACTTTATTATATAATTACCAGTAAGATGAAAGTAAATTCCACAAAAATCACTGAATGCTTTTTTAGCCTCAATCTATTATTATGTCACTATTTCCTTCAAACCGTTTTGTGTGCTGCTTTTGACGCCTAAAATACTTCTTCTAAAATAGGAAATGAAATGGCTTTTTCAGCTGTCATGATTTAAAGACAATTTTTTACAGTTCCTTTTACAGTTTCATTTTTCTAAATATCTGTGTCTACTTCCAAAGCCTCTATCTGTAACTGAAGTACTTTTTCACAAGTTAGGAAAAATAAAATCTGATATTACCCTGAACATTTGGTATGATATAGTTTATTAGGTATTTGAAATACTTTGGTTTTTAAATTAACATGGCTTACTTTTGAAAGAGAGCATGTATGATCAGTCAGCCCATAAATAATTAAGGGGTGCCCTCTTGGAGAGATTTACTCCTTCCCTGATTGAATTTTGGGCTCAGGATCAGTTTGTCAGGTGACAATTACTCTTGACTTCTAGTAGCAGAGACCTGACTCCATTGCTTTAAACATGTAAATGTTTATTTTCACAAGTAAGAGTTCTAGAAATGACAATGCAGAGCTAGAATGAGTGCTCCATCAAGTAATTAGGGAAACTTACTCCTTCTATCTATCGATCAGTTCTACCATTTTATTACTGTCCTCCATTTTCAAGGAACTGATAAGGAACTCATAATCCATTATGGCTGCAGTAACCCCAAACTGCTATGTCTAGGTTGTAGGCATGAAGTGGTAGGCAAGTGGATAGAAAACCTTTCAGGGCTGATGAGCAAAATTTGTATAATTCCTATTTCAAATAACAAACCTCTATGCATATCTTCTAGTCAGACGCATGTGGCTCAGTTCCACACTCTTACACAAGGCAGGCCATACCCCAAGTCTCATCTTCCAACTGGAATTAGAGCTACAGCTCCAAAAGTTGAAGACATCTGTCTTATTCTTATTCTGTATACTCCTCATGACCCCCTTGGCTTAAAGGCCTATTGAGAGTTGTCATTATGAATTTAGCTCTGTTTTTGACACATGGGTATTTCCCTTTTTTTGGACTGACACATGCCTATGCATTGAAGTTGAATTAATTTGTCATATTTTCCCCAAATATTTGTTATATACCTCTGTGTTTGCACATTAGCTTTGTCTGTCTAATATAATGAAGTACATAATAACCACTCCTGTGTTATATGGACAGGCGTTATCACAGTGAATTACAGTTAACCTGGAGACTCTTCTAGCTCTACTCAATGTTGGTCTTGGGGACTTTTTCCATAGGAGAGCTTGCTCAATAAATATATGATTGTGTGGCCGAAAAGGGTATTTTCCCTCTACTTCCACCACAACTATCTGTACTAGAGCACTTATTGCCACAAGTGGATGTTGTGGAGATGAAAATGTGGCCAGCAGGGCAACGCAGGGTGTATGTGAACTGGGGTCCAGGTCTCCAAACCCACACTGCCAGGTGATGTGCCTTTCGTGGGGCTCACAGACTTCACTTCTCTACAGAAATGGTCCCAGAGGGGCAGTTTTATGAAATTTCCCAACTAGCTTTTATATACTAATTTTAACAAATATCCCAACCTCACCAGCAACATTTTCTCCCTAATTGTTCTAATCTTGAGCACAATTCACAACAAAGCCATGGGACAGTGTTTTCCAAGTGAAATAATGCCTACAAATCCTTTCTTTAATTGAACATCTAAGTAAATTTAACCATTCTGTGATAACATCGTGTCATCACAGTGTATATATCATGTAAATTAAAGTAGCAAAACTGTATTTTTAGTACTTAAAATTAAAGGGCTGATTTATGTTGTTCAGTATAGTTGGTCTCTACATAATCATTATGGCTTTCTCCTATACTGGCCATATCCCTACGAACATTCTTTAATATTCTTTTCTGTAGCACTGCATCCCTTGATTTATGATTATGTGTTATGTTCATTGTTACATCTTTTAGCATTTATCTGACACATATGGCCTCTCCATTTCCTTTGCAGGGAATTAGACCCGGTTTTTTTTCCCCTTATTAAATTCAACTCTTGCCTTAAGACCTTGACAGAGGTGAAATTTCAAGGTTATTTTAGGGTTTAGGGTTTATGGTCTCTTGATATATCCTACATAGTCTGTTTATTTACGTTTAGTTATCATAAAATCATATATAACTTCAATCATGACACCCTGTTGTTGATAGAGTGAATATGGAGAATGAGGAAAAGAGTTTCACTTACATATTTTTGGTCTAAGAAATTGAGTATATGATAGTATTACTTACTAAGTTTAGAAGGAATGTGAGAAGGGCAAATCCAGAGCAGGAGAGCAAGAGGTCTATTTTGTACATGTTACATTTGACATATATGTGCAACACCCAAGTGGAGATGTCAAAAAGGATATATGCATTCGGAGTTTAGAGGAAGGATACATGTCAGAGATATATATTTGGTAATCAACGTATGGAGGCTATTTGAGACTCCAGTAAAGAGTGAGTTCATGTAGAGTGTGTAGATAGGTAATGTGGTATGAGAGAAAGAGAGAGAGGGATTGATTATATGAAGGAGCAAGACTGATATTCAGCATTTAGGGTCTGCTCTTATGATCCATGATTGTGTCCCAACCCTTTGATAAATATTTTAAATAACACCCAGTAGAAGAATAAGGCAAAATCGAAAGCGCTATGAGTAACCCAGAGAAGAAATGATCTGACTGTAAGTGGGAAGATGGAATTTTACGAAAGGAGATGTGGCTTCCATTGTACCTCAAGAGAAGACTATATAGGCAAAGAGTGAAGAAGGTGTGGCGTTTTAAGGGTGAGATATTGACAGAGTTCCTACAAGATTGCTCTCAAATCCCAGTGAATTCCGAAGCAAGGTTACTGGTTGTGAGAAGTGGGAGAACAGTTTTTTGAGTTTTGGAAAGAAAAGAGAATGAAATATTTGTCTGGGAGAGTAAGAAACAGTCTTTCTAGTGTCACATAGTAAGATGGCTAATGAGGGCATTTTGCACCTTTCGAGTGACCTGAAGGAGAAACAATGTTTGAACAACACTGAAACAAGATATGAACATTACTCTTGTTCTTGTTCTATGAGCAGCAGTGAGGATGTGTGTAGCAGTTCTCACTACTTGGCAAAGTCTCATTAGCTTTATTTCCTCCACATGTGTTTTTGTTATCCTCAAACTGGGATTTAATCAGAGTGTATTAGATCTGACAATGACCTTAAAGATCGTTCTTTCCAAATGCTCCATTTTATACAAGAGACATGTGAGGCCCTTGAGAGCTTAACAATTTGTGCAATTGTACAACTGAGTTGTGGCAGTCAAGAGGGCCTTGGTCTGCTGAGTTTTAGTTCTGCAGACAAGAATTTAGAGTTCCTCTAGTAGATGCTTTTTTCAATCACCAAATTCCTGCAACAGTCAGTTATGGATACCAAGACATTTTCTCCTTACTAGGGGTACATGTGGTACAAGAAACAAACCGGGAGAGGAGAGAGATATTAAAAAATAAATTATTGTCCTAACATTTCCTTTGTGAAGATGAAATCAAACATGGAAATGTATATTACAATTTTGGAAAATTGGTTTGTCATAACAACATCAAAACTTTTCAAGTTAAATGGTTTATTACAATATAAAAAGAAATAGTATTTTCCATATTATTTTATAATACAGATTTTCTTTCACTCTTGCCACAGAAAATTATGATCTCATTTTCAAAAAAACTAAAATGATGTATACAAATATGGATAAAATGTATCTACACAATTGGGAAATTTAATTAATCTTATTTTCTATTGACTTCTATTTTTATATACTTGCACTGTCTGTAAATGCAATTTTAAAGTTCCCAAGTGCAGTAAGTAGGCACAGATATGAATTTAAAGAGTCTCATTAGTGAAAATTGCTTTTGAAGTTGCAAATAAAAACCCATTTATTTTCATATAGGATCTTTCCAACAGAGGATCTCAAAACATATTTAACTGTGACATGATTTATATAAAGCAAGAAGACTGCCAAGTAAACTCTATATTTTGTGTTCACACAAGAGCATACTACAAGGATAAATGGCCACTGAATATCTACTTCACAAAGTAAAGCATGGTAAATATATATATATATATATATATATATATATATTCTAACTCTAAGAACTCTGTGCTATAATCCTGTATGCTTCCCTCTCTTCTCATTTTTTATTTCTTCCATAACTTGTTAGGCATCTGATAAACTTACACATAGGACAGTTAGAGTGGCTATGTGTTGTCTATCACATTAAATAATAATCAAGGTAATTTGCCTAGTTTATTTAGCTGTCAATCAATTCCTTTCGTGAAATTCTAAGACAATGAGGAAACTCAGACTATGGATAGAATTTTCATAGTGAAAGTCACACAATTTTTTTCACCAATATAATTTCTTATGTATATATATTTTCTTTTCCTTTTTGGTTTCCAATATAGAATGTCTTTAGAAAACATCCAATTAACATTTTTGAAATAGCAATACACAATTAAATTACTAAATTAGGAAACATTCATCTGTATGGTATAATAAATAGATTATAAATATTAAGGTTCAGTGATCCAAGGAGAATGTTTCTAGAGAGGTAGAATTTCAAATTATGAACCACACACGAATAAAACAAATATATTGAGTGTTTTTGTTGATGGTATTTAGTTAAGTTCATTTGCAAAAAATATATAGAGAGATAAAACTGTATTTACATCATGTATATTTCTGTATGGATAATATTTCTACAATATACATTAATATAAAATGAATAATAAATAGAATGAATGGAATTTGTTATACAAATGCTAAGAAAAGCTTTTTTTTTAAAGAAACATTCTTCAAGGAAAACAACAGCAGAGTCCAAAACTAATAAACCAGGTCAGCAAAACCTTAGTATTGGGAATTGGATTGGGAGAAAGAGAGGAAGAATGGATTTTCTAAATGTCTCAGATTTACTTGCAAAGAGAAAGCATAGTAAAATGTCTACATAGATGGAGAGATCTGTGTTTGTTTAAAATAATAGAAAATATATTTAATTATGAGAATGTAATTAAAATATGTATAATTTAATTAAATATCAAATACATTTAATTACTATAATTTCTTGCTGGAAAGAGAGAACAAAAGTAAGCCAACATTTTAAAAAGCAGTGGTTTACAATCTAGGAGTGCATGTCTTTGTCAAGAAGTAGGTGGTCCAGAGCTAACAGACCAGGGGAAGGCATATTCAATCCTGTTTTTTGTTTGTTTGTTTTCATTTTTTAAATGTGAAAGATTTCAAAACATACAAAGTGAGATCATATGATACATGTCTTTCTCTGATTGACTTATTTCTCTTAGCATAATACCCTCCAGTTCCATCCACGTCACTGCAAATGGCAAGATTTCGTGTTTTTTGATGGCTGCATAATATTCCATTGTATATATATATTATATCTTCTTTATCCATTCATCTGTTGACAGACATCTTGGCTCTTTCCATAGTTTAGCTATTGTGGACATTGCTGCTATAAACATTGAGGTGCATGTACCCCTTCGGATCCCTACATTTGTATCTTTGGGGTAAATATCCAATTGATATGAAGAATTCTTAATCTCAGGAAACAAACTGAGGGTTGCTGGAGTGGTGGGGGGTGGGAGGGATGGGCGGCTGGGTGATAGACATTGGGGAGTGTATGTGCTATGGTGAGTGCGGTGAATTGTGTAAGACTGTTGAATCACAGACCTGTACCTCTGAAACAAATAATACATTATATGTTAAAAAAAAAAAAAAGAAAAAGAAGAGAGTAGGAAGGGAAAAAGGAAGGGGGGGAAATCGGAGGGGGAGACGAACCATGAGAGACTATGGACTCTGAGAAACAAACTGAGGGTTCTAGAGGGGAGGAAGGTGGGGGGATGGGTTAGCCCGGTGATGGGTATTAAAGAGGGCACGTATTGAATGGAGCACTGGGTGTTATATGCAAACAATGAATCATGAACACTACATCAAAAACTAATGATGTAATGTATGGTGATTAACATAACATAATAAAATTAAATTAAAAAAATACAAAGTAAACAGTAGTATACCTAAACCCTCATTGCTCTGTCACCAATTTTAGAAAATTGTCAGCATTCTGCCATTCCTGTTTCATTATATAGTCATCTACAATCCACACCCCACACTCACTTTTTATTATAGTCTCTCAAATATGTAAAGACAGAAAATTTCCGTCACTCCAGAACATCCTTTACATTTGCTAATATGCCATCCAGATATCTTTGAGGAAGTGTCTGAATCTTTACCAGTTTATTTTTGTTGAATTGTTTGCTTTCTTTGTATTATATTTTGGAGAATTCTTTGTATATTCTGGGAGTAAAATATCTTTACCAGATACTTTATTTGCAAAAATTTTCCCAGTCTATACATTGTCTTTTCATACTTGTCAGTGTCTTAGGGAGAGTAAAAGTCCTTAAATTTAATGCAGTTCAATTTATCAATATGTTCTCCTATCTTGCTTTCTTTGGTATAACATCTAAGAAATCTTTGCCTAACCAAAAGTCCTAGAGATTTTCCTCCTATAAAAATTTCAGAGTTTTAGCTTTATATTTAACTCTTTGAATTTTATTGAGATAATATGTGTATATTATACATGGCATGGATGAAATTTTATTTTCTTATATGCGGATATGCCATTGTTCTAGGATCGGTTTTGAAAAGATTATCCACTGCACTGCTCTAGCATGTTTGCCAAAAATCAAATTTGATAATTATCTATTTATCACTTTTGACACTAATACCTCATGCTAGTGATTACTGAGGCTTATAACGGTCCTGAAGTCAGGCCTCACAAATGCTCAGGCTTCATTCTTCATAATCAACTGCCTTGACACTCCTTGTTTAGTTACATTTTAGCATGCATTTTAGAATGAAGTCAGTTTTCACAAAATGTGTGCTAGGATTTTGATTAGGATGACATTGAAGCTATAGATAAATTTAAGTAAAATCAGCAGGATTTTTTCTCAATCTATTAGCACAATATATTTCTCCATTTTTTACAACTTTAATTTCTATTATCAATGTTGTTTAGATTTCAAGAGAGATGCCTTGCCCATCTTTTTCAGATTGGTTCCTAAATATCATATTTTTTGATGGTATTTATTTTATTTTCTTAAAAGATTTATTTATTTATTTGAGAGACAGAGAGAGTGGGGGATGGGGGAAGGAAAGAGGGAGAGGGAGAGAGAGTCTTAAGCAGACTCTGCGCTGAGCTAGGAGCCCGACACAGTACTCCATCTCACAACCCTGAGATCATGACCTAAGCAGAAACCAAGAGTCAGATGTTTAACCAACTTTGCCACTCAGGTACCCCAATGGTATTTTAAATTATAATGTTAATTTACATATTTGATTGTTTATTGCTTATATATAGAAATGCAATTAGATTTTTTTTATTTGCATATTGATCTTGTATCTTCCAATTTGCTGAATTCACCTACTGGTTCTGGAATGGTTTTTGTGATTTCATAAGATTTCCTACACAGATGATAATATTATGTGAATTGAAAGAGTTTTACTTCTTCATTTCTGATCTGGATATCTCTTATTTCATTTTTGTGCCTTATTTCACTGGCTAGATGCCCCCACCCCCAACACAATGTTGAAAGATATGGAGAAATGGATGTTTTCAGCTTGCTCTGGAACTTAGATAAAAAGCATTTAGTTTTCCATTATTGTGTATGATTTTAGATATAGAGACTTTGCAGAGGCCATTTATAGGATGAGGAAGTTGACTTTAATTTCTAGTTTGTTTAGTTTATCAGTAATGGATGTTAGATCTTAAGAGCTTTTTTTCTACACTATTAAAATGATCATATACTTTTTGAGATTTGGTAGTGTGTATCCTTCAAGAATATGGTCCAATTAATCTAAGTCATAAGAACATGACTAAAGTACTATTTGTAGTTTTCTTGATCCGTATGGCTAGAGGATTATAAAATTCATTAATCTTCTCAAAGAACCAGATTTGTTGTTTTTCTGTTTTCTATTTCATTGATTCCATTTCCAATCTAATCCTTGTCCTTATTATTTTTCCACTTACTTTTAATTTGGTTTGCTTCTCTTTTTTTAATTTCTTAAGGGAGAATCTGAGATCATTGATTTGAGATCTGTTTTCATTTCTAATATTGGGGTAGGTGCTATAAATTTCTAAGTATTGCTTTAGCTGCATCTCACAAATTTTAATATGTTGTGACTCTATTTCCATTAATTTCTAAATATTTTCTAACTTCCTTTTGATTTATTCTTTGCCCCATGGGTTGTTTTTCAAACCATTTTATTGAGGTATGATTGACATACAAAAAGCTGTACGTATTTACTACATACAACTTGAGGGATTGGAAGTAAGTATACATCCATGAAATCATCACCATAGTCTATGTCATTAACATATCCTTTATCTCCAGAAGTTTCTATCTTGTACCATTTAAAAAGAGCTCATTCTTAATAAAAATCCTGTTATAGTGAATTTATTGTCAATATGTTTACTGTTAAGTAGGAAAATCTAAACTAGCAAAGACTTTCCCTTTATTTAAACTTAAAAAAGAATTATTAACGAATCTCAAATTGTCATTCTTTTTATTTTGTATCATTAGTTAACACACATTTTTATGATTTTGCCCAGACTATTGTTTTGAAATTATTTTTACTTTCTCAAAGAACTTTTTGTAAAAATCAAAAAAGGTATATGTTGAAGCTCAAGGCTCGCAGAAAAGTAATTTTGTCAAATTAGAAAAGGAGTTGGTTTATAACATCAAATAACAATAACTTGAACTGTAAGAAACTGCCTATGCTTAACCACTTGACCTTCAAAAATGGCAATGTCATATGGTTCTACCTAATACTTGCTATACTTTAAGGAATGAATGGTTGTTGGATTTTCCTTGAGTATCCCCATAGGCTCTCTGAATCCTCTCAAAGAGCCATTAGTCCAACAAAACATGTTTTATTAAACATGCCCTTGTTTAAAGAACACATGTTATAGCACTCCAGGAAAAGTGCAGGAACAAATGTAAGATTTTTCTCAGATCTTCACCACATGAAAAAAGTGCTAATTAGTGACAGTGCATAATTTGAACAATTGCTACTGACAAACTTCTTCATAAGCCTATATTTCAAGGTTTGGAGAAGTTCCCTTGATTCAAAATTAAATCAATCCCATTCAAAGGCACTCAAAATAATGAAAATTCCCATCAATTAATACAGAAATAGGTAGTCTGGTCAGGCACAGATGACATCTCATTGCCACCTGGTCCTGCTTTAGGGTCAAGTATGCCATTTATGTTTCATTAAAATAACATACTTCTGCAGAAACTAGATTTTCATTATTTTAATAATGGTATTAACTTAGAAATATACATAAAACTAATAGAGATGCAAAAATAATGATTAAAATAGCATCTTCCCACTCTGGCCTAGACTCAAACACAACTTCTACAGATATCATGTCATAATAATTCATAATATATTAAAGTTTATTCTTTCAAGTGTAGTGTATAATGCAGAACAATGCACACAGTCTGTTTTCAATAAATATTTTGGAAAGGGATAAACAATAAGAGATTAAAGAAAGAGCATAAGAATGAATGAAAAGATGTTTGAAATTTCCCATCTACTTTTCATTTAAGGAAACAATATTCACAGACAAATGAAGAGTTTACAAGGTAGCCAAGGTACCTGATTTCCCATTAGTTATTTTTCATAACTCTACATTATGATGTTTAATTTTAGGTATGATATCTTGGAAACAATGACAAAGATCTACCAATTAATTGACGAATCTCCTTTCTCACAACACTCTTTAAACAGCATTGTTTCAACATAAAGGTAACAAAATACACTTCCTGAAAATAAAGTCAGTTATTTTTTTCATCAAAAACAATTCATCAAGGGGCATCTGGGTGGCTCAGCTGTTAAGCGTCTGCCTTCGGCTCAGGTCATGGTCCCAAGGTCCCGGGATCAAGCCCCACATCAGGCTCCCTGCTCAGTGGGAAGCCTGCTTCTCCCTCTCCCACTCTCCCTGCTTGTGTTCTCTCTCTCGCTGTGTCTCTCTCTGTCAAATAAATAAATAAAATCTTTAAAAAAATTTTTTTTAAATCATTAGGTTTGATTCTTTTGGAAAATAGGACAAAAAATAAAAATAGAAAGACATACACAGTTGTGCTTTAAAGTTAATTTTTTTCTTAAAATATATAAAGATTTTATTCCTGTTGGCATAACCAGAGTGGACTCCAGAATGAACGGAAGTACAATCGCAAGTCCAGTTTGGTATAAACCCCAGCTTAGAAAGTGGTGTTAACCTTTATAATTATGGAGAAAACGTGTGTGTGTGTGTGTGTGTGTGTGTGTGTGCGCGCGCGCGCACGTGTGTGGTATAAATAAGCCTCGATTTTACATATGGTGCATTCCATGGAAACATTTCCCCCAAATCCCTGTGGTTGCCAATGGAGGAGATACGTTCTTGTATGATCATAAATTTTACAGCCAAGCAAAACTTTTTCAAGGAGCTGTGTTACTGTGTTATGACCTTATTCTCTTAGTGAGACTGTCTTTAAGACAGTCACCAAAATGTCAAAGGATTTATTAAAGCTTTTCATATTCCAACCAAAATGTTTTACCAGGGAGGGGAGAGACCATGGTACTAATTTTACCCAAACTTTTGGAGAAACCCTACGATATCCTCTCACAAAGCATAAACATTTGCACAGTGGGTTACCGACAAGACCTTCAGTTCCTTTGTGAACACGAAAGAAAACCAAATACTGAAATGTATAGAGGCACCCAAACCAATATAACATGGGGATTTATTCTGTAGGAAGGTGAAACCTCACCGTGTTTTTAAAATTATTTCCAGCCAGTTATCCAGCGTGAGATAAATAATCTCAGAAGTCAAAACTACGAATTCCTAAATGAAATAAGAGGGAATCTTAAATAATGCTTTGTAATGATAGGTGTTTCCGAACTTTATATTTTCAGGGGAAAATTAAATCGGAACTCCACTCTTCCAGACACGGAGTCCCAGAACAGGGCTAGCACCAATATGCACAAACGAGATCAATCTCCTGTCACTCTTGGACTCCAACTCTGTATCTCGTTATTTTTCCTGGAAATAGAATATTACCTCTTACACATCCCTCATTAGAATTCCAGTCAGAAAAGAGGGCAGTGCCTTGGAAGTTCCAGACACTGGCTTTGAGTATCAGAGCAAAATGCAGGGGACTCAGTATCATTACAATCATAATAGCTGTTTTCTTTCTTTTGAAAATGCCATTATGCTTATACATATTCTGCACTGTTAGCATTTTAATTAGTTAATATTATTTCACTATAGGAAAATATATTTTGACATATTTTATTTATTTATTTATTTATTTATTTATTTATTTATTTAGTAAGTAGGCTCCATGCTCCCAGCTTGAACTCACAACCCTGAGATTGAGACCTGGGCTAAAATCGAGTTGGGCACTTAACCCACTGAGCCACCCAGCAACCCCAGGAATATACATTTGAAATGATATAAGAAAATTACAAACATTCCCCACCACCTAAAAATACTGGCAACATATTAATGTAGCCCCTTTGGGGCTTTTCCCTTTGCTGGTTACACATCAAAGCTCCTCCTGTATGTGGAAAATGCTTTCTCAAGCTTTTAGAGGCTTTTCTTCAATTTTTTTCTTAATGGTGACATAACATTCATATAAGTGCTTCATGATTTATAAAATTTATTTCGTGTTCAACTTATATCCCACTTATTATAAATTTCAACTAATGAACATACTTATGCATAAACAGTGCCTAATCATTTAATACATAGCTTCATATTTTAACAGAAACGTTAAGAGTTATGAAAAGATACTAATTTCGATTTTGAAATGAGATACCGGATACATTAAAAATTCCAACAAAGTGGAAACACTGAATGATATTGAACTGACATTGGTTTTAATAACTCCTCAGTTAACAATGCCCTGGATACCCATCCTGTATTTGTAAGTAGAGAATATAAGGCGGCAAAAGGCACTGCAGTGATGAGATTCACTACAGTGAATCTCAAAAAGGCTAACCTATTTGCCTTTGTTGAAGACTATTGTGTCACATGTTAGATATATAACCTCAGGCAAGTTTACTTCGTCTTCCTACTTCTTTCCTCCTTCATAACATGGGGGGAAGGTAATAGTACACTTATTTCGCAGGGTAGCTATGAGGATTAGCAAGTCCTTATCTGGAAGTTGTTAGAACAGAGTCTAGTACGTAGTCAGCCACAGAGATGTTAACCACGCTGGTTGGAAAAAGTGGATGAGGTTACTGAAGCTTTTCTAATCCTTCCAAGTTTTCCTTTTCCTCATGTATACAAATTTCTGCTTACTTTATATCTTTATGTCTTTCGGGCTTACACAGTATCTACTAAAACAGAACCAGAGAAACATGTGCAGAGACCAGAGGAAATCAGAAAAATATCTGCCCGGGGACAGTGGTAGATATTAGTCACTGAGTTGAGCAGATTGCAGGCTCAAGATGGCTCTGCATCCCACCTCGCACACTGGCTGGATTAACTGTCCTCCCCATTCCTGCTCTGTACTGTGCCTTGGGGAACCCTGGGCACCCAAGTCCTCCCTGGGAGGTGGCCCCATTTTGGATGTCCTCTCCTACTATTTGAATTTTTCACTCATTCTTTCCAAATGTTTAAGGCTATGCCAGTTGTCCCTGTAATTGTATAATTTAATAAAATGTAATAATCTGATAAAATGTATACACGAAAGGAAAGGAAATTGATGTTTCCAAAAATAAGTTGACACATTTGGTGAGATTTGAAGAAATTGCATCTCTAAAAATGGCAACAAAAAACTTCCACTGAATTAGGTATTTAGGAGGCAACCTTAAAGGATGTGGAAAAATCATAAAGTCCAATAGGCTTTTATACACACATGGATCTTCAAATGTCATCAAATTCTTCCTATTCTAAAGAATAGAAACATTGAATTATAGAGTATGCCTTGTAGATTTTATCCAACTAAAAAGCCATCAGGAAGATAAATCAGAAAAAGAAGTATTCAAAAATGTATGAATTAGTTGCATCTTCTTCTAAAAAAATTTGCGCTGGTTATTTATTTATTTGTTTGCTTTATACTGTATTTTTAGAGCAGTTTTTGAGTTACAGCAAAATTGAGCAGAAAGTACAAATTTCCCATATACCCCCTGGCCTGGTACATGTATTCATTCCCTCTTACATGATCAACATTCCACATACATTTTTTGAAACTTTTGTTTTGAGATAATGGTAGATTTATATGCAGTGTATAAAAGTATACAGAGAGATCCCACTGTGCTGTACACGTATGTCCCCCCAGTTGTGACATCTTGCACAATTATGGTAGATCAGAACTTTTGGTAAATCAGGATTTTGACATTGATCAATCCACTGACCTGATTCAGATTTCACTAGTTACACGGACACTCGTTTGTGGATGTACACTTAGCTATATGCAATTTTTTCACATGTGTAGATTTATGTGGCCACAACCTCAGTCAAGATACAGGACATTTCCATCACAGAAATCCCTCATGCTATACTATTTATCTTAACAAATACATATGTGGCACCTGGGTGGCTCAGTCAGTTAAGTGTCTGATTTGATTTCAGCTCAGGTCATGCTCTCAGGATTGTGAGATCAAGCCCCACGTCGGGCTCTGAGTTGGGCATGGAGCCTGTTTGGGATTCTGTCTCTTCCTCTCCCTATACCCGCCCCCTCTAAAGAAAACAAAACAGAAAAAGAAAGCAAAAAACAAATACGTGTAACGTGAGCCAGGAAGGGTTCTATGAATTTTCAAAAGGTTATTTTTCTCAAATAAGAGAAAGGGAAATGAATAGATTTCCCTAAGTTATAGATGTGATAAATATCATGGTTCATTATAGGATTTGAACCCATAACACCAAGATCCAGAGTTAGTGTTTCAGATTGTATGTTGACTCACACCACAACTGATGAGAGAACTCATGTGTGTCTATGCTTTGAGTTAAAAAAAAAATGCTTAATGTACATTTATGTCTTTTTGTGATTCACCATTTTAATCATCCTTTTGAATTATTGAATCAAATACTGCCCTTGGATGGTCCGATAAGAAGGTTGACTTACATAGTCAAAACCTACAAAGTTTTCTTAACCTAGGCACAATAAAAAATATAAAATTATATCTCTTCATAAAACAAAATCCCAAATGCAATCTAATGTGAAATTAGAATTTCTCTTAGAATTATAAAATTGACTGTCAATATAAAATTATCCAAAATCCAAGAAATTAAAGCCATGACTAAATGGGATTCACTTTACTTTTCACATATCACCAGAGCAGATGGGAGACATTCTTCTTTGCCAATAAAGAATGGATTCCTTACTGCCTACTTCTCTAATGAGGGATGTTTATTTGAGCATCTACTATGCACCAGAAATTTTCAAAGGGATTATGATCTTAGTTCTCCCTAAATGAGTCTTTAGTCCAAGAGGTATATAAAATATATATATTTATGATATGATATTTATGATAACAAATTTATGATATGATATGCTCTGGGGTAAGTGCAATCCACAAAGGCTGTTGAAAAGAACTCTGCTTAGGGGTAGTAGTCAAGGAGTACTTCATGGGAGAGATAACAAAGATATTTACAATGTAGAAATGGAAAGACTGAATATCTGGAGGTGGGGTAATGATGTGCACTGATGACTTATAATGAAACTAAAAAAGTAACATGGAAGATGCTTTGGAGAGTGATAAGACAGAGGGTCATGGTGGTACCAAAAGAACTACATTTTGCCATACATGTCAGATGACATTAAGCAGAGCAAGGAGCAAATACCAGAATTTCACCCCAACTCCTAGAGCCACTGATGTTGTCTCCCTGTTTTGCCAAACTTTGAATTCTATCTCTTGGGATCTATAGGAAATACTGCCTGGGATGCAGCCACGAGTATCTCACACTGGTCATGAGCACAAGTTTAGATTAATACTTAGCTGGTCTTGAATTCCACAGTTTTTACTTTCCTGGGTGTGTGATTTAGGCATAATACTGGTTCCTAGTCCTGTGTTTTAGAAAATATGGAAAATGATTAGGTTCATCTTGTAAGTCTGCTGTTAAATTTCAATAGAAATATATCTATAGATCTATATTAGATATATTGAATATATCAATATACTTAATAGAGTTATAGCTCCATATCACAGTGCCTGGCACATAGTAAGTATTCAGCTAAGGGCAGATATTACTCTTATCTCTGCCTAGCAATAGCTCACTGTTTTGTCCAGACTTGTAGTATTTGTCATGCATGCATTGCTGGAATTTTGGTGTGAATTCCACTGGTCTGCTTTGCTCCATTGCTGACCATGTCCTAAGGCAAAAGGATGTGTTTGTATCTAATTCAGATTGTTGCATGTATGTGCCACTGTGAAGTTGTGGTTTGGTTTAAGCTGGTTTTGCTGTGAACACAATCCTGAGACATGGCTAGGGCAAAGGGAAGTCAAGTCTTGCATTCTTGGCATAAGCAGAAAGATGTGTAACAAAAAGAGGGCTCAGGGAGAAGTGTCTCTCAACAAGCAAGATTCCTGAAGTAAAGCACTGAATGATTAATAATACTGCAATATATGTCAATGGTATCATTTGCTCAATCTACATATATTACTAAGTACTTACTCTGTACCAAACACCGTGATGAATGCCCAAAATATGTATGATTCCTGTTACAGCTCAGTGAAGGAGACAAAAAATAAAGGAATCAGAGCATAGATAAATACATAATTTCTGATTTTCTCAGGGGCTATAAATGAAAAGAGGAAAGAGTTTGAAGCAGGAATTAAGGAGAACATCTAATTTAGTTTCAAGAGTCAGTAAAGGCCTCTCTGAGAAAGTGACCAGTAAGTAACCACATGAATATCCAGGTGAGCATCCTGTTGTGTGCTAGATCCTTGAAGTGTTCCCTTTCAGAACACATACTAAAATACAAAACTCCTTTATCTTCATTCAAAATTCTTCTACCTCATTCATTTTATGGTCAGACCTTTTTTTTTTTTTTTAATGAGAGGGTTCTAAATATCCCACCTGCATTTGGGGGGCACAGTTGAAAGTTCTGAAACTAGAATCTGCTGTTTCTTCTGATCTATACTTTATTCCACAGCTATGCTTTCCCTTAATGAGTCCCATTATTATAAGAAGTTCCATAAATTTTAAGAAACAAATCAAAAGGAAATCGCACATTTGGAAGAATATACGCATTTTCACTCTGTGAAAGATAAATGCCATGTGTCTTCCTTTGATCAGAGAGGAACCTCTGATGAATTAATTCTACAGTAGACACAGAGGGATAATTCGTTCAGCATCTTTGAATTTCATTCTGACTTATAAAATGATTCATGTTCCTCTGATATTTTAAAGATCACTTGTCATTACGGTTTCCTAATTTGTCATTTGATAGATTCAAATAGCCCTAAACAAGCATCTCTGATTCAAAAGAATGATTCTTTAATTTCAGGCTCCCCTCTATTTCCTGTCAATGTAGCAGTGTCCCAGCTGATCTCAAACCAAGATTCTTTTTGAATGTTTGTGAAACTGGTAGGCTGTTCATCTCTCTGGCACATATTTTCATGAGTTTCTCAAAAGCTTTTAGGGTTTTTTTTTTTTTTTGGAGACATGTGCAAGAGTAGAGATAAACAGAGTGGGTAGGGGAGCAGAGAGAGAGACAGAGTCAGAGATGGAGGGAAAACGGTGAATAATGAATGGTTTCTGACTGCCCACCATGGTAAACTATTTTTGAGAGCTCTCTATAGTGAGAATGCTTGTGTTAGGGTTCTCCAGAGAATTGACTCACACAGTTTTGGAGACTGAGAAGTCTCATGAACTGCTCTCTGCAAGGAAGAGACCCCGGGAAGCCAGCGATGTAATTCAGTCCAAGTCCAAAGGCCTGAGAACCAGGCAAGTCTATGGTTTGCATCCTACTCCAAGGACCAAAGAAAACAAGATGAAATGTCACAGTTCAATCAAGCAGGTAGGAACCAAAAAGGAATAAAATCCTTCCTCTGCCTTTTGCTCTATTCAGGCCCTCAATGGATTAAGTGATGCCCACCCACAGTGGGGAGGGCAATCTACTGAGTTGAGCAATTCAAGTGCTGATCTAACCTAGAAACACCTTCACAAGCACACCCAGAACTAATGTTAATTTGGGCATCTCATGGCCAGTCAAGGTGACACATAAAATTGACCACAGTGCTGTTAAAATCAGAAGCTAAGAAGTTATTTTATTTACTTTTTAAAGATTTATTTATTTTATTTGAGAGAGAGAGAGAGTGGGGGGGAAGGGCGGAGGGTGTGAATCTTCAAGCAGACTCTCTGCCACGCACGGAGCCCCACGCAGGGCTCAATCTCACAACCCATGAGATCATAACCTGAGCCAAAACCAAGAGTCAGATGCTTAAACAACTGAGCCACCGAGGTGCCCCAGAAGCTAAGAAGTTATTTTAATAATAACTTTAACAACAAAACTTTTCAGAATCTATTACAGTTGGGACCACAGGGACAAGTGAGATGCGAATTTGAGTTGAGCTCAATGCTTTCTTCCTCCACTGCAGACACCTCGCTATTGTGATCCATGAATTTGGGTAATCTAAGGACTCATAAATTCTTAAGAGCGACAGAGTAAGGTACCTCGATGAAGCAGCCAAAGCAAATGAAATTGTGCAGAAATGTTTGGAAACACATAGACATATTCCCAGGAACTCTAGAGAAGATTATGTGAAACAAGGGTCACTGCTGCAGAGTTCTTGTAGTTATAAAAGGTGGAATCTAAAATCCTATGAATTAGTACATCAAAGCTTATGTAAGCACTGCCACCCATATGCAAAAACACATTCTAAAAACCTTGGTTTGGGTCACAGTGATACCAAACTACATCATTACACCCAAGAGTAAATAAGGAACAAAGAGAAACATTTCAATAAGTTATTAATGAATCAAAACGAAAACCAGTTAGTTGATGCACTGCCATTTTCACTTTTCAAGTAATTTGACTTGTTATAGATGTAATCATAGTTTACAAAAGTATGGCCAGTGGAGTAATCTCTCCATGAACTTTTTAAATGCCCACACCTTTGAGTTTTTCTTTTTTGTGAAATTATAAAGAGATGTCCCTAACACTGTATTTATGACTTAAAATGTTAGGATCTAATCTTCGCACCCTATTTCACTCATATCTTATTAAAGCCACAAATTTGAAAACCACTAATTATTTAAGGGACATCTTTAGGTTACTTATAATTCTAATTTTCTTGAAATAATTGGATCAACTTATTTTACTTTCTATTCAAAAGGCTCACTTAGTCTTTGTCACATGTTCAGAAATCAAATACCCATCACCTAGTGGCACATATGTAAAAAACAAAACAAAACCCTCAAAACCCAAGTGGGTTCTGAAAGATTGTACTTTCAAAACTGTCCTCAGCATTATTTGTCATCACTCATTCACCTCCAGAATCTTGCCACTCCTCCATCAAGTGGTAGAATCTATGTCTCCTCCCCTTGAATCTGGTGGGTCTTTGTGATTGCTACAACTGATAGAATAAGAAAGAAGTGATGAAACCAAACCCGAAAAATGAGATACACCTTTTCTCTGGATTTCTTTTATTCATTGTGAAGTTCAGGATCAACAAAGAAACCCACATAGAGAAAAATTGAAGTCTCAGCTCTCATCTTCAGCTCCTGGTTAACAGCCAGGCAAAAGTTGCCAGACATATAAGAAATGGACCATCTTGGAAATGGATCCTCCACTTTCTAGGGGAGTTGTCCCAGCTAATGTTCTATAAAGTACCACCAAGCCCTGACCAAATTATAAATTCATAAATAGAATAACTGCCAGTTGTTTTTAAGACCTTTAGCTTTGGAGTGATTTATTTTGAAGCAATAAATAATCATTATGTCAAATGCTAAAAGAATTTAAGTTCCCAGAATTGATAAACAAGGCAAAATGAGGATTGCAAATTCTTTAACTGCTACGTTGGAGCATTGTATCACAGGTCTTCAAGAGGATTATTTAATTTTCTAGCTGATGAACCTCAGTTTGGCTTATTAGGCATACTTGATTAAGACACAGGCTCTGTACAGTTATGTATCAGCTTGTATATTTTTTCTCCAGCAGAGATGCAAATGATTTCTGTCCTGTAGAGAGAATAACCACAAAAGTTACAGTCTTATTGCCCTATAGGGCATTAACCGGTTTTTGATCTATTAGCAAATTCTTTTCTGTATTCTTCAGCTGTTGAATATTGATACTCAGTCCCTTAAGGTGTCTTTGAACCAGAATTACCATCCTATTTATTACCTCACTAATGAGCTAAGAAAATCTTCTGTGTTTATATTAGAATGATAGTCATGTCTTTAACTTTTTTGAAAAAATATATTAGGGAATGTGTAAGCTAAATATAGTTTTAATTGAAGCTAGTGGCATTAGTGAAAATAATGGAGTAGAGACCTCCAAAAATTCTCTCCAATATTGTCATTACAGGAAACTGCAACAGGAAAACTGGCAAAAATGAGCAGAATCAATATTTTAGAACTCTTGATAGTAATAAAATGCTTGCAGCAATCTGAGGAGTATGGATTCAAGTAAAATGACTGGATTTTAGTAAGAACAGTGAGCCTCGTGATATTTTTACTTATGTTATTTCCATTCTCCTCTCTTCAGCTCTTCAGTAAGCTTGAAAACCAACAGTTGTAATCATGGTCAAAACAAGTTACCTGTCAGCCACAAGTAGGGGCAAAACAAGGCGGGAGCTCCTTCAAAACCCTATTTCAAGAAAAATGTTATTATTTAAACTGTCTGGGGGTTCCCCAAAGACTCCACTTGAAAGAATGTTTTTATCTGACCTGACTCAGGGCTTACCCAGTACAAAAGCCTTTTCTCTAGGGACAGTTGTCAAAAACAATTAGCAGCAATTGTTTATTTCCAGCTGCCCAAGATCATAGATCTTGGAGTTAAGGAAGGCAATTGGCTAATAAAAAAGCTTAAAAAGAAAAAGGGAAAATCAAAGAATGAGATGTCCATAAGGGCTTTGAAAAACTGACATATTACTGAGAATCTAGAAGACCACAAGCATGCATGGATCTGTACACATGTCAGAAAGACTTGAAAAGGTGCTAATCTCTCACCACTGGCTGACCTTGAGCCTCAGTGGATGCCAGACTTGAAACAGAGTTGTCAGCTCTCTGGTTGAGCACTGAAGCCACAGCCATGATGCATAAAGAACACTCTGGTAAAACTGGGACATAAATGGTTCCAAGTATGTAAAGAGATATGTGACCAATTATTCGCTGACCACTAAGTTAACAGAGGTTTCATGGCCATATATGACAAAAACACACACTTTATGGTTAATTCAGTAAAGTCACTAAGCAAACAAATACCATTCCCACCAACAATAAACCCTGGGAATGAGAAAGATCTGGTTTCCAGAGATATCACATCATTATGTTATTTAAAATGTCCAATTTCAACAAAAAATTTATGAGGCCTGGAAAGAAATGAGAAAATATGCCTATACTCTGCCTGTGGAAGCCCAAACACTGGATATATACCAGACAGACTTTCAATCAGTTATTTTATTTATTTATTTATTTTAAAGATGTTATTTATTTATTTATTTGACAGAGAGAGATTGACAGCAAGAGCAGGAACACAAGCAGGAGGAGTGGAAGAGGGAGAAGCAGGCTTCCCACTGAGCAGGGAGCCCGATGCGGGGCTCGATCCCAGGACTCTGGGATCATGACCTGAGCCGAAGGCAGACGCTTAACGACTGAGCCACCCAGGCGCCCAACAATCAGCTATTTTAAATATGTCCAAAGGACTAAAAAAAATAATCTCCAAGGAAAAAAAAGACAAAGTGAGAACTTTGTCTCACCCAATAGGGAATACCACCAAAGAGATAGAAATTATGAAAAGGAACCATAGAAATTCTGTAGTTAAGATTTTCAATAATTATAGAGAAAAATGAAGTAGAGATGTTCTATAACAGATTTGAGCCAGTATAAAATTAATCCATACTGAAGACTGGTCAACTGAAGTTATTTATTTATTTATTTATTATTTAAAAAACTTGTTTTAAGATTTTTATTTATTTATTTGTCAGAGAGAGAGAGAGCACAAGCAGGGGGAGCAGCAGAGGGAGAGAGAGAAGCAGACTCCTCACTGAGCAAGGAGCCCGATGTGGGACTCGATCCCAGGACCCTGGGATCATACCTGAGCCGAAGGCGGACGCTTAATGATTGAGTCACCCAGGCACCCTGAAGATTGGTCAACTGAAGTTATTTAATCAGAACAGAAAGTAAAAAGAATGACATGAAATAGACAGAATTTCAGAAATCAGTGGACATCATCAGGCGGTCTATAAAGTAAAATTTAGCTCCGTCAATTTGCTATTATACTCTCAAAGGGAGTCCAAGAGGGAAAAGAGAGAAGGTGACAGAAAGAATATTTTTAGAAATAATGGTCAACAACTTCCCAACTTTGAAGAAAATTAGTAATCTACACATCTTAGAAGCTCAACAAACTGGAAGCAGGATAAACTCAGCGATTCACAGCTAGACACATCCTAACCGAACTGTCAAAGACAAAGACAAAAAGAGCAAAACTTACTCATCATATACAAGAGATCCTTAATAAGCTTTCCAGCTGATGACTCATCAGAAACCATGAAGGCCAGCAGGTAATGGGGCTATATTTTCAAACAAATGAAAAAAATACACTGTCAAAGAAAAATTCAATACACAGCAAAAGTATTCTTCAAAAAATGAGAAACTAATAAATGACAACATCCCCAGATACAATTGAGAAATATAAGAAATATTAAAGGGAGTCTTTCTGGCATAAGGAAATGGACACTAGACAGTAATTCAAATACACCAGAAGAAATAAAAGACATCATTAATTGTAACTACATAGGCAAGTATAAAACATGATATGAGGGCGCCTGGGTGGCTCAGTCGGTTAAGCGACTGTCTTCGGCTCAGGTCATGATCCTGGAATCCCAGGATCGAGTCCCGCATCGGGCTCCCTGCTCGGCAGGGAGTCTGCTTCTCCCTCTGACCTTCTTCCCTCTCGTGCTCTCTGTCTCTCATTCTCTCTCTCTCAAATAAATAAATAAAATATTTAAAAAACAAGATATGAATATATTTTCTATTCATAACTCTTTTTTCTATTACTTTATTTAAAAAACAATTGCATAAAATAATTATAAATTTGTGTTGATGAACACAATGATAAATATGTAATTTCTATGACAATAACAGCACAAATGAGAGGCCAAGGCACAGAACAACATAGGAGAAAAGGTTCTGTATACTATTGAAATTAAGTTGTTATTCATTCCAACTATTTATTATAAATTGAAAGGTTTGCTATGTCTCCATGATAATCACTAAGAAAATAACACCAAAATATAGCAAAATAAATGACAATAGAATTATAATGGCACACTAGAAAATGTTTGATATAAGAGGATGCAACAATGAAGCAATAGATGAACAAAGAACATAATAACAAAACGGAGAAGTAAATCCTATTTTATCAGAAATTATAAGTGTAAATGGACTAAAACTTCAAACCACTCCAAATCCCCTCCAAACATCAAAATTTTATGCAGACAATATATGGTTGAGTATTTTGAGGGTTCTGATCTAGTTTTGAAATTTTACTGGCTAATTACATGATGGGTGTTATAAATCCTTAGGCAATTGCATACCATCTTTAAAAACATGGCACAAAGCTTATTACGCAGATACAACAGATGGATATTTTGTTAGTCTAGAATTGATAATATGTTCTTTCCCTCTTCTTTATCACTTTTATGATAAACTCCTGGCTATAAACTATATCAAGAAAAAAGAAGAGAAGGAGAAAATAAAGAAGGAAAAGAAAATTTTTTTCGTGTACCAAAGAGCAAACCTAAAAAGGGATTATCATTTTCCCATAAGCAGGATACCATTTTGGTAAACTTAAATGTTTAATGTGCGTAGTAATTTAAACTGTTTGCTGTAGGATATATTTGAAGCTAAAGCATCAATATACAATTTTAATGATTTAGATGGACTTTCATAGAGACTTCAATGAGGAAGCACTGAAAGTTACAAACACAATTTTTATATTAAGAGTGTTATGAGGGACACCTGGGTGGCGCAGTCGGTTAAGAGGCTGACTTCAGTTCAGATCATGATCTCAGGGTCCTAAGATTGGACTCTGAGTCACATCAGTCTCTGTACTCAGCGGGGAGTCTGCTTCTCCCTCTCTTTCTGCCCCCACCCCCTGCTCACTCTCTCTCTCTTTCTCTTTCAAAAAAATAAATAGAATCTTCAAAAAAAAAAAAAAGAGAAAGTGTTATGAGTGGCGTAACAAATATGAATAAGGTTTCTCCGACTACCAGTTGGTAAACATTGATCTTCAAATCTGAGCTTGGCAAGGAACATGTGGGGGAACTGTTAAACATGGAGATTTCCAAGGCTTCCTAGTAAAGATGCCATTTTACCAAATTTGGTTCAATTATGGTATTAAGATGGGTCCTGGTTGTCTGCCTTTTTTAAGCAAGGATCTAAGGCATTCCTGAAGCATGCGGTTAGTCAACTGCACTTTGAGAAATGCAGTCATGGCACTGTTTTTGTGTGCTTTCAATTCTGATCACATAGACGTTGTGTTTAGGCTGATTACATATCTAAGAAAAATTGAAACTGTTCTTGACTTGAAAGTTTTAAGGTATCAAATTGATTATTTGAGAGGAAATTAATTTACACTGTGAAAATAATTACGATCAACTCACTAAAGTTAACTTTGGTGTACATAATTATAAGAATTAATATAAACATGTATTTGCCAAGTCAACATTTTATTTTTTTTGCCAAGTTAACATTTTAGTTAAATATATATATATTTGTCATATATTATATTATATACATTTTATATGTTTAACAGAGTACTGTGCACCAGTTACCAATGCCGGAGGAGGACTCCAAATACATGGAGGATGGCAAAAATTAACACCATGTTAACTACCAGCAATAGAAGTCAAACACTTCTGCCCATTGCACCTTGGAATCAGAGTCACGAAGGAAAGTGCAATGAAGCCAAACACTGAATGGAACAGAACTTTCCTCACATAGGAAAGAGACAGGGCAAGATCAGCTTCAGTGGTGAGCAACAGTCCCCCATGGCCAGGGGTCTCTCCCAATGCCCAAGGCAGGAAAATTGGCCTATATCCATCCCTTCTGTGCTGCAGTAGAATGACCCTGTCCCCTCCCTCCGGAGGACAGATACATCTTTAGGGTTGGCCAGGTGCAGTATGATGCACATACTTGAAGTAGAGAGAAAGACTACTCACTGAGTCTGAAACGAGATGTTCCTATACAAAGTGATAAGTCCACAAATTTTATGGGCTCTTTACCTCTTGGTAAGGAAATGTTCTGGGCCCAGGGCCCATTCTTAAGCAGTTGAGTATCAGGCGTTGAAAGACTGCATGCTGGGGCGCCTGGGTGGCTCATCAGTTAAGCGTCTGCCTTCGGCTTGGGTCATGGTCCCAGGTTCCTGGGATTGAGTCCTGCATTGGGCTCCTTGCTCAGTGGGAGTCTGCTTCTCCCTCTGCCTTTTCCCTGGCTTGTGCTCTCTCTTTCGCTCACTCTCTCTCAAATAAATGAATAAAATAAAATCTTTAAAAAAATAAAAAAATAAGTCTGCAGGCAGGAGATTGTCTTTCCTAACATTATAAATATAAATATACATATAAATAATATGTATATTTGTATTTTGTAGATATGTCTAAATTTTCATATATTATATATATCATTTATTAATTATATATAACACATTTAATATATGAATATATATCATAATGCTGATACTTCTATACAATAGCATTAGTAACATCTACTAGGTGTGGCTGGAGAAATACTTCTGAGTGTTCAGAGTGCCTCTTCTTCCACCACCAGCTTCCTCATCGACCTCTTCCATGTCCCATGCCATCTACCTCTCTTCAGAGCCTCTTCAGTCAGCTTATGTAAACTGACCTTGGTGCTGTATTAGCATGAATTTTAAATGTTAAATTGCAGAAGGTAGGATCAATTGTTTACGTTAAGTACCAAGCACCACTGTACTGGGTTCCTTGCAAAACTCACTTTATTATTTAATTAAAATTACTTTACTTAGTTTGTATCATCCTATGTTTTGTTGTTGTGGGTTTTTTGTTGTTGTTGACACAGAATTTTGTAGATCTTTTAAGTGCAGGAGAAGGGCTCTTTCTAGTGTGTGTTCTGAAACATTCCTGCAACAAAACTCTGCTCACAGATATGACAGTGGGAGATGCACTACCATGCATCAAAAAGCTTAAAAAGTACGATTGAAAGCAATTTGAAGACAAAGTATTCACTGAAATATTAACATTATGCCCCTTCCCCTTGCTTAAAGAAGTGGTCAAAAAATAACTTGGCTCTGTGTCCCTGCAGCACTTTATACACAAAAACAGCATGGCCCTGAACTCTCAGTAAATAAAATTTTGAACAATATTTGTACATTTAACTCTACATTTTTAAATATGTTACCACCAAATATCATCTATTAGTAATAATTAATTCTTTCATAATTATATAAGTATTTAAGTAGAATGTCTAATATTTTCTTCTTGTGTACCAATAAATTTCCTTGAACATGCACCCCAATGTGGGGACCCCTGGTTTAGAGAAACCCTCCATTGCTTGTTGGCTATTGTTATGGCTGTGAATAAAATTTTCTCTTTTATTTTCTCATCGTATGTAAGTTGGCCAATAAATATTCTGTTTCTTTAAAAAAGTCGAATTCCCAATCTACATTGAGATTGTCATGAGTATTGTATGAAACGAATCACTTCACATTCTTTCTACTATTCTATCTTTCCGCCTAGGAAGGCTCATAATTTTACAGACGATGCTACCAGATGTGATGTTTCAATGGCATCAGGCATTCCTAACACCACCCGAATTCAATCTCACTATTTGTACAAAAACATCACAGACATTGGGGGGTATGTGCTATGGTGAGCGCTGTGAAGTGTGCAAGACTGTTGAACCACAGATCTGTACCTCTGAAGCAAATAATACATTATATGTTAGAAGAAGAAGAAGAAGAAGAAGAAGAAGAAGAAGAAGAAGAAGAAGAAGATAGCAGGAGGGGAAGAATGAAGGGGGAGAAATCAGAAGGGGAGACAAACCATGAGGGACTATGGATTCTGAAAAACAAACTGAGGGTTCTAGAGGGGAAGGGGTGGGAGGATGGATTAGCCTGGTGATGGGTATTAAAGAGGGCACGTTCTGCATGGAGCACTGGGTGTTATATGCAAACAATGAATCATGGAACACTACATCAAAAACTAATGATGTAATGTATGGGGATTATCATAACATAATAATAAAAAAAACCATCACAGGTGAAAAGAAAAAAGAATTCCTTTAGACTCTTCCTACAAGCCAATAGTCATTCTTCTGGCCAAAGCAATCCTGATGTTTCACTTATAATGCCATCAAATTAGATTTGCCCTAATCCCGCTAATTCTTGAGTGTCTATATCTTCCTTTGAATGGTTCTTCCAGCATATATAAAGTTTTGATAAAATTATAGATGAATGCAAATTGTCTGTGGGAACTACAGCTTATTTTTCCTCTTCTGAATATAATTTTTTTGTGTTTCATGGTTGGGCTTTGTAAGATTACTACAGAAATTGAGGCAACTTCTCAGATTCATATAATGGATAATATTTTATATTTATTTCAATAGCATTGCTGTTCAACTGCTATAATTTTAATCCCATCTAAAAGCAACAATCAAAAACGATGTGAGCTGAAAAAGAAAATAAATAGTTTAAACCCTCAGTTGTGGCGTACATACGTTTTTGCAATTCAACTGCACAAATTTGTCATCTAATCTTTTCTAAAACACTCAGCAGGAACTTTAGGAGGGCCCATCAGATGCAATCGCTGCATGATCAAACGTGGGGAAGAGGGAGCTTTGTATTTTCAAACAGGAAATAGGACTTAAAAAATAACCTGTGATCAATGGTTTATTATCTTTCATCGGACCTCAGATTCTGGTTTCTCTTATGAACCCTTATGCTGTTAAAATTTCAGATGCTTATTTGACTAACAGTCACTAAATTGTAGGAAATTAGTAAGTACAGTGTTTTGAGTAATTTAAATATTTTTCCAAAGGTACAGATTTATAAAAGAGGAATAGGATTAGTGCACATTAAAAAGAAAATAGGAATTCTAATTTTCAGTATTGCATGAAGACACTCTTATTCAAGTTTCCTACGCCCTTGCTAATGGTTTAGTATTGATATATGACCATAACCTGACTACAGTGTAAACGTGGGTGTATTTTCTGTATATTCCTCTATCCTACCGTCCTTCCTCTGTCCTTCTTCCTCTTTCTTTCTCTCTTTCTCTCTTCTGTCTTTATCTATCTATCTTCCTATCTATCATCATTATCCTATTAGCTATCCATCTATGTATCTATATCATCTGGCTTACTATATGAGAATCAAACAGATCATCCCATTTTATACCATTTTAAAATCTGAATTTTGTCAATTAACTATATAACATGCTGTTATTTCTATTTCTATAAACAGTCATGGTCATTTCTAAGAATAGAGTACTGTATTGATGACTGTGAATTGTATTTCATTATATGGATGTTGTAACAGACAATATGGGTTGCACTTATGATGATTATTGTTCTTCTCTCTGACAAGTTCCCAAATCTGTGTAGGTACCTACTCATTACCTGTGGAACTTGGGGAAAGTGCGGATTATTCCATTCTCCAGAAAGTTCTGAGGACTTAAAGGAATTAATGTGGCCTATTCCCCTCTATAGAGAGAGATTTTGAGATGCAAATGTGACATAATTCTGGTAAATGTGATGTAACACATGGTACTTTGATTTAAATATACTGCAATTAATATGTGGTATCATCGCTAATACTAGTATATTCGGGAAATAGTTCTAGCAGGGCCTAGATAATCCAAAGAAACTTCCAAAGTAATTCCACTTACTCTTTAGAGGTCATGATTTGAAAGTATAATATCTGATACATTTCCAACTTTTGAGATCCAATTCTATTTTATGTTTCCATAATCCCGATTATTATTTACTTAATTATTTTTAGAAAGTTTGGATTTATAGAACATTACATTCCTGAATATTAATATTTATCCAAATGTCTCAGAGATATTGACATTCTGCCCTAGGTTTGTTTATAACTAAAGTTGCCTGAGTTCTCTGCAAATCACATGCCATTTAAGACCTCAACCTCAATCCAGGGAACCCCTAGATTTTCACAGCGTAATGGAGTTGCACTGTTGAGTGAGCATATAGCGAAATATTTATATAACATTTTTGTCCTAAGTATGACAATTGTAGATTTATTTTTTTAGTAATTAAAAAACAATTACAATTATTTTTTCACATGTCCAGTGAAACCAGTTTCACCTACTGTTGTGAGGAAAGAAGACTGAGGATTTGCAATTTTTAAAAATATGGCTTTTGCATTTTGCTAACTTATTTATTCAACAACTAGATTAAAATATTTTGTTCTCACAGTGGCTTACTTAAGGATACTGTGGGGGTGGTTTGAACGCTTAGATACAGCAATTAGTTTTGTATACACACAAAACACAAGAAAGACAGGTAATATCAAATATCAAATTGATTAAAATACAGATCTTTTCATTTGCAAGTCTTGCTTTTCAAGGAAGGGCTGAAATGAAAGTTCTGTAAATTCAGGAAGAAAATCGGGGATGCCGGATTATCAGTTGCATGCTCGATTTGCCCAAATATATCCTATCACTGCACGGCACTGTGTAATTAATTGAGGGTTGTGTGTGCGTGCATGTAAGGTAAGACTAATGAATATATAGTCTTTTTTTTTTTATCCTAAGGATTACCTGGTTCTTCCCAGACCATATTTATGAGGCATTGACTTTCACAGACACAAACATATCTAAAAATGGCTCCATCTCAATTGAATTCAATGACAGAGAAAATGGTCTCCCTACTGCATGTGATTCATCCATCATGAATGTAAACAGGGTCAGTGCTAGTCACCAAGTATAAGCCTTTTATTTTAAATTTAGTATATGACAGGGATTCATTTTCTCTCCAGGAATGTGATGCTAAGTATTGACCATTTAAAATCAAATAAAATGCTGAATAGAAAAGATTAATAAATCAAATGCATTAACATTGCAAATGCCTTTGAATTTTGTAGGTTGCCATCCTAGCACTGATTTTATTTGACTCCGTGGTACCATTATGCTAGGTGCTGCTCTAAATTTAGCTCATTGAATGCCGGATGAAATGTCATGTACCGCGAGTCCATTATATGCACATCAGCTCTTCCATCTGCGGTGTGCAAGTTTAGACAGTTATTCTTTGAAAGAACTCTTAATGGGCCTTAGCACTTGATAAGTTGTGAACTATTTCACCAAGGACAAGGCTCTCCTAGTCAAAACAGGTACATTCCCTCTTCTAATTTAACGATTACAGCAAATTCAAATAAAGCCGTACCAGTAACGGCACATTTTTCTTGTATATTTATCGGTATCCCACATAGGGAATCCATTTAGTCAAATAAAACAAAGACATAAAACTGATGCTGTTCATTTAAAAAATAAAAACAACTCTAATAATAATAAGGACAATAATGGCAGGTTTCTTTAAGGAACGATCAGGTTAAACTGAAGCCACGAGGCCATTAAACCCCACAGAAACTCTTCAGGCAGGAGCTGAGGGAAGTTAATGATTTTTTTCAGGAGTCAAGGGGTTAATTAAAGCAGAGTCAGATTTGGGGCCTGAAAATAACTAGTTTCAAAGCCATTCTGCTACTTCACCATCCTTTTTTTTTTTTTTTTTTTAAGATTTCATTCATTTGCCAGAGAGAGAGAGAGAGAGAGACTACAAGCAGGGGGAGAGGGAGAGGGAGAAGCAGACTCCCTGCTGAGCATGGAGCCTGACGTGGGGCTCATCCCGGGACCCTGAGATCATGACCTGAGCTGAAGGCAGTCGCTTAACCAACTGAGCCACCCAGGTGCCCCACTACTTCACCATCCTAACAGAAACGTGCACTTAGTCCCTTCTGCTCTCATAATTTGAGTTGCCATTGGCTATAGCCTGTAACTGAGATTGTGAAGATCAGAATCTGCTGGAGATAGGACCACCAGCTCTGGAGGAACCGCCTCGATGTGTCCAACACCTTGAACCTCCCGAGGTAACTTGCCATAGTGGGACAGCGTGGCATTCAGCAAAATGCTTTCCCGGGGTTAAATGAAGATGAAAGTAAGGAGACAACGAGATGCTGACCTACCACCTTTGCCCTCAGTTACTTCTGGTGAGGTAGTTCCCCAGAGGAAAATTTGTTCCTCATTTATGCTATTAATATTTAAAATAATGAAATGTTTTCAACCACCTACTAATTAAACCTAGCTTTATAATCAATGCAAGTTCCGTGTTATGAGGCAGTAACTTGAAAAATCATACAACTAATTATAATTAAATTACTGTTTTAGTCTTTGGGTTCCAATTCCTTTGCATTTTAAGACCATGTGTTTTCTTAGATATAAATATTTGGAATGCATACCCAAAGATTTTCTTCTTCATTTTTTAACAGAATAAAATTGAGTGATGTGACAATCAGTCTATGCCCTCGGGCTGCAGTTTTTCTTATCTTTCTCTTGCATATTCAGTTGTTGTTTTTGGTTTTTGGTTTTTTGGGTTTTTTTTGGTTTCTGTAAGGCAGAGAGGGAAAGTAGGTCTGGGCATATTTAGACAATGGCAGGTGTCCCCAACCCCAGGCATTGCAAAGCGGGAGCTTTCTCAGAACCCACACCCGCCCCCCATCTTCCCTGGGAGCGCCCAGTGTAGAGTCGGCAAGAGGCGTAAACCTTCCTCAGTCTGAAGCCTTCAAGGACTTCATCCTCTCTCAGTAGCGCATAGTTGGCCTGTTGAAATGAATGATAAATTTCCAGCTGAATCTTGACAGCTGTTGGGTGTCCAGGGGCATCTCTCCCAGATCACCAAATGCTCTCAATCTGTTTATTCCTGTGTCTCCCCCCAGATTTGGGGACTGGTTTGATTGCCCTAAGACTGAAGTTCTTTTATGGCTTGAAGGAAAGTTGCTAACTTATAGCCTGAGCTCCATTTTCCTGGTGGTAAGGGGAGGAGTAGTCCTTCCCCGTTCTTCACATACCTAAGCTTCTCTGGCAGGCACAGGCACACAACTCCAATGCAGTGTTTTCATACCAGTAACAGGTTTAATATGATGGTAGCACAAAGGAGGGGCACGTGCCCCAGTCTCTAGCAGTACGGGAAAATTCTCTGTAGGACTTTATTTTAAAAAGCAAACTTGGGATTCCAGGGAGAAGGTGGAATATGGGAGATCTGCACGTGGAAGCAGCATTTTGTGATCAAGGGAACCACAAACAGACTGGGACTGTGACCGTTAAATTCTGAGGGAAAAAGTGCCAAGAAGTAATGATAAAAAGGGAGAGAGAGTCCCAGATAGTATTTGCCATTTTTAGAGGCTTAGACCGTGTTTTCTTGATTATGACAAATTGTGGAAGGGTTGTACAAGTAAGGAATGTGGGGAACTTTAGAGTTTACGTGAATCTTTTTTTTTTTTTTTTGAGAGAGAGAGTGAACGTGAGCAGGGTGAGCGAGGCGCAGAGGGAGAGAGAGAGAGTGAATCTTAAGCAAGCTCCACGCTCAGCACAGAACCCAATGTGGGGGAAATCTCAGGACCCAGGGATTATGACCTGGGCCAAAATCAAGAGTCAGATGCTTAACCGACTGAACCACCTGGGAGCCCCTTAGTTTACATTAATCTTGAATGTATGTGCAGATGGTAGCTTATAGAGACTCCTTAATGAATGCAGGATGGTCTTTCAGCATTTTATAACAAAGCACAGAAACAAGAGAAAAGAGTATGTTACCGCTATCATTAATGAGGATAGAGAATAAGAGTGTACTTTTAAATCTTAGGAAGTATCCTAAAATTTAGAGATTGACTAGATGGAGTGGGTAAGGTGATAAATGCCTCTAGGTTCTCCCCTGGATATAGGAGTCACAGAGAGAAAGAGGTGCAGGTTTACTTAAGAAGAGGATGAATCTGGGTCTTGACCATAGGAAACTTGCAATGTTTAGAGAACGTCCAGAGCTATGCTCAGCATGCAGTTGGGCGCGTGACCCAGGCCACAAATGAGCTGCCTGGAATTGAGGACAGAGATTTGGCGGTCTTCAGCATGAATGGTGCTTTGAATCCTGTAAACAGGTGGGATGGTCTAGGGATGGTGGGGGGGGGGGGTGACAGCCTGAAGACACCACCCTGTGAGTTCCAGAAGGAGCTGAGGAGGAGGAGCTCAGAACCAGCCTGGGGGAAACAGTTATAAAGCCTTAAACATTGCTGGAGTTCTGCGGTGGACACCAAAGGAACAGAACTTTAGAGTAGGTTTACAAAAAAGAAGAGAGCTCTATCTAGCAAGGGATGGACTAAAAAAAAAGAAGGAAAAGAAAATGAAAAAGACATTGCATCGAACAATTAGGAGGTCAAATTAGAAAAGGCAGGTTCAAGAGCATGCTGCAGGCAGAAGCCAAATTCCTGAGTTTGGGAGATACGCCAGACAGCGAGCAAGTGAGGACAGACTGTTTTTATGGGGAATTTAGAATAAGATAATGAGACTAGAAGAGACACTCTCTGGCTCTCAGGGAACACTGCAAATGATGATGTCATGAAGAATCCAGTCGGATGTGCCAAGACTAGAACGCCATTAGCATGCACGTGCACAAACATTCCAACCTGCATCCAAGTCTTGGATTAACCTGAAAAGCCAAGGGGGATGTCTCTACCCTCTCCTTTGTCTCTTTCCATAAATCTCTCTTTATCATCCACTTTTCTTCTCTCTCTCTCTCTCTCTCTCCCTCCTTTTCTTCTCTGCCCTCCTTGCTGCTTTCTCTCAGTTTTTCTGCTCTTTCTCTGTCATCATGTTCATGATTGTTTTTCCCTTTTTTATTAAATACATATAAAATTTATATATGTTTAAAAGAACATTCTAAAAACATGAGGGAATCAAGGCAAAGAGAACACTCACTTGTGGGGGTCGGTTAATAAAAAAGTCAAACACAGGGCGCCTGGGTGGCTCAGTTGGTTGAGCATCTGCCTTAGGCTCAGGTCATGATCTCGGGGTCCTGAGATCAAGCCCCACATCACATGGGACTCCCTGCTCAGTGGGGGGGTCTGCTTTTCCCTCTCCCTCTCCTTCTCCCCCTCGCCCTGCTCATGCTCTCTCTCTCTCTCAAATAAATACATAAAATCTTTCCTTTTTTTTTAAAGTCAATCACAAAGGGACCTCCGGAGCTAGGAAGGTGCTTTTTGAGGCTGCATAGTAGATATCAATGACGTGTACTATTGCCTTCCCCCAGAAACAGTTGGATTTGATAAACCATCACACTTTTTTCCTGAAGCTTGGCGGTGCAAGGCTCTAACACTCCATCTTTACATAATACATACTATTCCAAGAAGGAAAGGAAACAGAAACATGCAATACTCTATGAAATTCCTACGATATCGCTCTCTATCCGGAAGTTAGGCATGCTTAGTATCCGAACGTTTCTGTTACAGAATCAGAAGGGAAGATCACACATACACACCCCTTCCTCTCGAGGCTCAATTTTAGAAAAACTCTGTACATAATTTTTTTTAAATGTTCACCATTTTTCTCACAAGAGAGATTATGAACACACAAGAGCCCTGCACTTCCTGGAAATACCTTTGCCCCTGGAACTTGTCCAGAGACATATCTCGCCTTTCTTCATCCGTGTGTCTTTGAGTAAGTCTAGAATATACCTAGGAGTCAGGCAGCATAATGTGTGCCTACAGATGAGCCACAAATGGTGGCAAATATTTTGCTTTTTTTCTGAGTTTTTTCTTTGGCCAACATACGCTCATTTCCACTTAAGGCATCACTCATTTATTCATTTATGGGTCTTTGCATATAAATATTTTATCTGTAGATCAAGAAATGTTTTAAAATGCTAAAAAATGGAAGAAAATGTACAAAAGAGAGCTAGAGGTATTTGGTTCACATTAATTTACACTTATACAAATTAATAATGATTTCTATTTATTTTATTCCATATCTAGGTAGTCTATGTAATGTATGTAAATGATGAAGCAAAATAATACATTTAAAACCACACAATTTAAGAATAAGAACAGGGCGCCTGGGTGGCTCAGTCGGTTAAGTGTCTGCCTTCGGCTCAGGTCATGATCCCAGAGTCCTGGGATCAAGCCCACGTCAAGCTCCCGGCTCCAAGGGGAGCCTGCTTCTCCCTCTGCCCCTCCCCCACTTGTTCTCGCTCTCTCTCTCTCTCTCTCTCTCTCCTTCATATAAATAAATAAATCTTTTAAAAAAAGAATAAAAAAGAATATATGTGTGTGCATATATACATGTGTGTACATACTTATACATATATGTGCACATTTGATTTAGTGCAATATCAGACTATATAGTAAGATTGCCTTGGAAGACTGATACTGTGACAAGCTCATAAAATTATTACAACCAGTTTCACATACTTTATTACTATATTAAGTTGGAGATATAAATAAAATAAGACTTTAAGATTTGTGGTAGGCAGAATTCTACAATGACCTGAAATGACCCACATTTTTGTGCAAACGCCTCCCCACGTGGGTAGACCTGTAACTTGGTCCTGGACAATAGGATATGGAAAGGTAATAGGATAGTTACCTTCTTGATTATCTTTTATGGCAAAGATGATGGGATAGTTACTCACAGATTGTGTTATGTGACACTCCATTTTAGACTTGAGAAAGAGAGATTGTCCAGAAGGTCTTGAAAGAAGTAAGCCACCATGTTTTGAAAGGGTGTCTGGGCAGCTTCCAAGAGTGAGAGCTGTTGTCAACTGACAGCCAGCAAACAAAAGGGGATCTTGGTTGTACAGCCTCATGAAATGAATTCTGCTAACAATCTGAACGAGCTTGAGAGCTGGTTTTTCACCAGACTAACCTCCAAATGCAGGTGCGGTCTCTCATGCCCCTTGATTACAGCCTTGGGAGACCCTGAGCAGATACCTGACTTCTGACCCATGGAAACTGTGAGACAATAAATGTTTGTTGTGTGAAGTTGCTAAGGCTGTGGTCGCTTTGTATCGGCAACAGAACATTAATTTAACATTGATGAAAACTTATTATGTAAATGAGTGGTCAGAAATACACACAATTCTTGTAAAATGTCTCAAAATACCTGATTACCTGTCAATTTTAACATCTTTTAAAACAACAGTCATGGCTTATACAAGACGTCTAGATGTGTATATATGTCGTGTTTGGATAGCACCCAGATAAATCTCAGTAACAATGTGTATAGAATGGTCAGTGTGCTGGGCATTATTGGTATGGAGTATATAAAGTGTTCATTTGAATGGTGAGCCTGAACAGAAGCAGCCCAGGGCCAAGAAAGAGTAAGTGTGGAATCAAGTCTGTGGACGGTCTGGAGATTTAGTGTGCGCCAGCTGAACTCTCTGGGTAAGCTTGCTCAGAGTAAGGGATGGAAAATGAGCTTGACAAGGACAGACATGTCTGAATGGGGCCTGTAATTATGTCTGAGCAAGTCAGCTTGTATTTCCAGGTTCATGTTTTTTTGGTTGTTGCTCTTTCTGTATAGATGACTGTGGCATAGATAATCAGATTTCCCCAGTACACATTATCCCTTTTCTCCTTTCAGGAAAGGTAAGTGATTAAAGTTGCAGACATAGGATATAAAAGTAATTGGTGCACTCCTTGTTTATATTCTTAAAAAGGAGGTTATCTGCCCTTCATTTTCTTTTTTCTTATTCCTATTGGCGAAGACATGGCAAAAACTAGAGTTACTGAAATGGACCCAGAGATGGAAGAAAGATGTTGAAAAAGGCAAAGAAATCTCACCCACTTGAACCGTTCAGAGATGGACTTGAGACCATAACAAACTATCATTTTATGTAAGTCATTGGATTTTCAGTGAGCTCTGTTTGAAGAGCTAGAGGAATAGTACCTTGAACCCTACCTAACACAGTCTTGCCTCTATCTCTTTCTGATTCCCTCTCTCACTCCCAGGACGTGTCAGTACCATTTCCATCTCATAGTTCCCTGCAACTTACTTTAGACTTTCAAAAGCACACAGACCTATGCAAAGCTCAGAAGCCCAGACCTCAGATGCTTCAGCATCTTTCTGCTCACACCTTCATAGTTTAGAGAAAGAAGTTCACCAGGATGTAGCTCAGTTGGCAAGTCATGAATATGAGCATCCATGGAGTTAGTTTTGTTCAAGTCCTGTTTTGCCACTTATTGGCAGACTTTGTGTAAGTCAATTAAACTTTTTTAGCTTCGATTTCTACATATAAAAATTGATATAATAATAATAATGCTTAAGGGTGTGAGGACATTAAGTTAAATAATTATAAGTAGCACAAAGAGAACAGTTGGTAAGTCAAGTTTAAGTATTTTGGTCATTGAATACTGAGTTAAGACTGATACTTACATTAAAAAAAAGAATCCCATTATTTCTCTGTTGATACTGATGATGATAAGTGAAGATCCAATTATGGAGCGGAAGGGAGACCTTCATTTCCATTAAGAATAGGTTGCATTTGAGACGCTTGTTGTATACCTAGGTAAGTGTTGTCTAGCAGCTCCTTATGTATGCAAATCAACACTTCTTTCTGCAGTTTAAAAAATAAATTTTGAGTCATGATGTAGGGTCATGGCTAAAAACATAAGAAAATATAAAAATCATGTATAAAGGGAATGTGGAGCAAGAAAAAACAGAAGAGAATCTGTAAACAGAATGCCGTGGACTGACACTTGATGAAATACTAAGGAAAAGTTCCAGGAAAGGAAACTGGAGTTATATTCAGACGATAGAAGGCGAACTAGGAGAGAACCAGGCAAAGAAAGAGACAAAGGAAAGTGAATGGGTGGGAGGGGAAAGTTAAAGAAGCTAGCCTGCGACCTACTCATCTCTTTCATCTGAGACTCACTCGGGGAGAAAGAAAGGAGACAGAGGGGCAGGTGGCTTGGTCCAATCTCTTTGTCACCTGGACCTCTGATATTTGCAATAAGAAAGAAAACCTATCTCTGAAATACCCTTAGCAGGATGTCCCTGACCGAGGGTCACCTGTAAGAAACTGAGTCCAATATGCATGAGGAATGGCTCCCTGGAGAACGTCACATAAGCTGTACAACACTTAACTGGACATAAAATAGAGATATTAATAACTTAAACTATCCCACTGTGTTAGATGAACGTGGACCTCCTTAGAGACCTCATCCATTATTCTGAACCAGAGATACATGACTGATGCAGGAACGCAGGACCCTGAGGAGCTACCTTCGATATCCTAGACCTTCCTCTGCTTTATCTGAGCATTAAAATTATTAGTAAAGCTCAACAATCAGTAAAATTTCTGATTCTATTAGTCTGATTTGGCAAAAAGATCCTATCCTATGTGTTAGAGCATTGTCAAAATTATTAAATGTTTTGTAGACTCCAGATAAAACAATGCCTGAAAAAATTGGTTGGATTTTTTTTTTTTTCCCATTTGGGCAAGCATTAGTAGGCAATCACTGGTGACCTTTGTTGTCAGCAAGATTTTAGCTGACTGTGGATGAAATAAGACCTGAGAATGTAGAGAAATCCATTCTAGCACCATCCACTAAGAAGGTGAACTGAAAATAAAATGGAAGAAGTAAATTTTCTCTGGAAAAATAACCAAAGAATGCTTTTGTCCTTGCTTTTCCTTCCCTTCTCTCCTCCCATCCTTCCTCCCTCCCTCCCATCCTTCCTTACTTCCTCTTTTAGTTAATGAGAGAAGTTGAGAGGAAGTCAGATCCAGAGCAGAGATTAAGGAATTTTCTATGGATAGAAGAGGAATATCTCTTACTTTGAGACCAGTAGGACATAACAAAGGATAAATAAGGACCCTGGAAACTTGGAAAAGCAGAAAGTCGGGGGATATCATATTTGATGGCCTCTACTGTTTCAGCCATGTAGGTGACAAAGAACTATTATAAATATGAATATAATGGGGTTGAATTGGGGCCATGAAAGAAGAGCATAAGACTGTCATTGTAGCTGAGCAGATGACAAAAATGTGAAGGATCAAAAAGAATCAATGAAAGTCATCAAAAATGCGTATTATTAGATTTCATGACATTGAAGCATTGTACTTAACAGAGTATTATGCATTTATTTTTGGGCTTTATGACATTAAAGCATTGTATGTAACAGAATATTCTATCTGTAGTACTCCTCTCATATGTACTGAGACCACTGTAACATGCCCGTATGAAATCCAATGTAAAAAGTTCTCTCTCTTAAACTTCTTTACTCAATTAAACCAAACCATGAATATTTATTTTGAAACTTGAAAACCAACAAGCTAATTATCTGTCTTCAAATATCTGACATGTCAATTCTTGTAGGGCCTTTCCAAAGCTTTATTTTCAATAATGGCTATCCTTTGTTGTTTTGTGGCTGGCTTAAAGTATCTAAAAAATATATTTTATATTTTTAAAATTTTTTAAAGATTTTATTTATTTATTTGACAGAGAGACACAGCGAGGGAGGGAACACAAGCAGGGGGAGTGGCGGAGGGAGAAGCAGGCTGCCCGCGGAGCAGGGAGCCCGATGCGGGGCTCGATCCCAGAGACCCCGGGATCATGACCGGAACCGAAGGCAGACGCTTAACGACTGAGCCACCCAGGCGCCCCTAAAAAATACATTTTATTAATCTCACTGTGCCTGCTACATCCTGGAACCTACGTCATAGAGTTTTTGTTTCTTGTTGTTTTTGTCCTCCTCTTAGCTTCAGAAGGTGACATTTTATATTTTATAAGAAATAGAAAAAACAAAACCTTAACATTTGCAACATTTCACAATACTCACTCCCATTTCCCATTTTACAATACCCACACCCAACCCCAATGAAAGTTACTTCTACATCTTTCTCTACAAGGATTATAGAGGATCACATCAAGAGATAATAAGAATAGGCTGCCAATTTGTAAGGAGTCCTGAAAGGTACCAAGACACTGATGAAACACAAATCAGTCCCAAGTAAGCACTCTAATGCATACACATCTAAGCCCATGGATTATTTTTCATATACACAAGGTAGTCTCAATAATTTAAAATCCTGAGGGGCTCCTGGGTGGCTCAGTCGGTGAAGCGTCTGCCTTTGGCTCAGGTCATGATCTCAGGGTCCTGGGATCGAGTCCCCGCATCGGGCTCCCTGCTCAGCAGAGAGCCTGCTTCTCCCTCTCCCTCTGCCACTCCCCCTGCTTGTGCTCTCTCTCTGTCTGTCAAATAAATAAATAAAATCTTTTAAAAAATAAATTAAAAAAATTTAAAATCCTGAAACACAAGAATGAAGACCCTAATGATATTTCCTCAGAATATATTTACTAATTTAAAATTTAAATCCCTCATACGTATCATAATAAGTTGTCCATTTCAGGGAAAAAATAATCAGAAAAGGAAACAGACAAGAACATAACTAATTAAAAATAGAAACAGGTTTACTATTTTTTTGAATCATTGTCTGTTTTTAGTGTAAATTTGTAAAATAATGTTTCTCTATGGAGTTAGATATATTATGAAATAATTCATGTATATATGTGATAGAAAATATTAGTGATTAAGAAGTAGGAAATAATATGTATCAATGTGAAATGCATTTCTTCCCATTTCCTCTAAATAATTTTTTTTTAAAGATTTATTTATTTATTTGAAAGGGAGAGAGAGAGCGGCGGTGGGGGAGGGACAGAGGCAGAGGGTCCCAAGCCAACTCCCGGCTAACCACAGAGCTAGTCAAGGGGCTGAATCTCATGACACTGAGATCACGACACGAGCTGAAACCAAGAGTCCATCGCTTAACTGACTGAGCCACTCAGAAGCCCCTAAATAAATTTTAATCGCTAAAAAATATTGGTTTTTAAAAAGAAACAATTTATTAGATTATTTGGTGACTCCCTGCTTCATAGTATCAGATATTTATCTTATGATAAATATCTTTTTGATCACTTACCTTTAGAAAATATCCATTTAGCTAAACATTTTGAGGCTTGGATCACACCCACCTCTCTAATCTACCCACCCTGCCCCCAAGGACATTATTAATTGCACACAATAATAGCAATTTATTTTCATTCTGCATACAAAATGGAGGAACTAGAGACAAAACATCATAAGAAAACCAACTTCACAAAGTATTACCTTATAATTAATTCTGTTTGGTTAGTATAAGGACATTTAGGAGAGCTATAGCATACTTGGTATGGGAAAAAAGAGTTGACTTAACACTCCACTGATTTTAGATCTTGTTACTTGAAGTTGTTTTTTTTTTAAGATTTTATTTATTTATTTGAGAGAGAGTGAGAGAGCGAGAGAGAGAGCACAAGCAGGTGGAGGAACAGAGGGAGGGGGAGAAGCAGATTCCCCGCTAAGCAGGGAGCCCCCAGTGCAGGGCCCAGTCCCAGAACTCTGGGACGATGACCCGAGCCGAAAGCAGATGCTTAACTGACTGAGCCACCCAAGTGCCCCACTTGGAGTTTCTTGATCAAAGAAAAGCCCTCTTTACACTCTTCAGTACTATGGACCCCTGGAATTCCCCATGAAATGACCAAACAATGAGAACACTTTCAATCTAAAGCAATTCAATCCACCATACATTTTTACTCAGTCATTTTAGGCAACTCTGTGTCATTGGTAATCCAGGATCAATATTAGACATAATTCCTACCTTCCATGATCGTCCTTTCGTATTATGAATGTGCCATGTAACCTTGATGAAGATGATGAAGATGAGTTACTCATATTTCCTTTACATGGCTAATCCCTTCTAGGTGTGTTTTTCTCAGAGAACCCAAACATAGGTGATACCTAGAGTGAGAAAACAGGAAGTAAGATGTGATTTGGTGACTGACACACTCATCACTGGGTCACTTGGTAGGCAAGGAGGACAATATGCTAAGGGTACATAGTCAAAGATGCTCCCTGGCATGAGATGGCAGCCTTACTAATGAATATTTCACCAACAGGGACCAGGAAAACATTCAGGTGGAGAGAAACAAGTGTATGATTTAGGCATTTAAATCATAGGCAAGAAACAATATATACAAAGAGTTGATGGGTTATTGAAAAATTGTATGAATTTCCTATCTTAGTCAGCTTGGGTTGCCAAAAAGAATATCATAGCCTGGGTGGTTTAAATAACAGAAATTTCTATCTCACGGTTTTGGAAGCTGGGAAGTCCAAGATCGAGGTGGCAACTAACATTGGTCCTGGTGAGGGGTGTCTTCGGCACTTGCAGATGACCACCTTCTTGCTGTGCCCTCACACAAGCCAGAGGGACCTCCAGTGTCTCTTCCTCTTCTTAGAAAGGCACCAACCCTACTGGATTAAGTCCCCACCCTTATGGCCTCATTTAATCTTTAACACATCCTCATAGATCCCATTTCCAAATATTAGGGCTTCAACACATGAGTTTGGAGGGGACATAAACACTAAGTCCATCATACTCTCCGAAGAGAGATAATGAGACACTGAATGCTATTACCAAGTAGTTAAATGTTAACCATGGGAACTAGAAGTCCTTTCTGAAAGTTTATTAGGAGGTTCTTCTCTCCCGTAGTGAGAAAGGGGACAAAGCTGAAGAGCAGACTCGGAACCTGAGAGCTGCAGATCTCCAAAGAGGCTTAAATATTCAGTAAAATCCAGTTTTTAGGCTAGGTTTAGGACCCTGCTTACAAAAATCTGACAACTTGAAACATGAAGGAAGACATCTGGATGGATGCACTGGCAGATTTTGGCTTTGCAGACCCCCTGAGCTGTCATTGCTTGGGGAAGAGGCCCACCCCTCCTTAGGAAAGGTAATCCTTCCCCTCTGATGAACAGGAAACAGAAATCCACCTCTAGGAGCCTCTGAGTTGATAGCCATGGTTTAAACTGAGCCTAATCTGGCTAGGGACTGCTGGGACTGACAGAGGAGGAAGGAGACTATACAAAAAGGGGCTGCAAGAGTTGGTGAGCATGTGTTTGTGGGATCCAGGGGAACATCCTTTGGATTCAGTTTTGGGTGTACTTGACTAAGAGGGCTAGAATTGAGGACGACATAAGCAAGAATTCATTGACCTGGTAGCACTTTCTTAGGGTACAGGACTCTGACCAAGACCCTAGGAATGAGGCAAACACACTGGTAGCATAGCTCTTTGGATCTGGGCTAGGTGGGGACAAAGCTCAGTGAAATATATAAATCTGAGTTGCTACCCTAATTGGTAGAGGAAGGTATAAAGAGGCTGAGAGGAGTGCGCGTGCTAGAACAGATCTATTATCCAATACCAGAGGACCTGCTCAAGGATTATGCTCCATGGGACCACCCAGAGAATGTACCATCCATCAAGGCCACAGAGGATGTTCTCTGGAGAGAGATACCCACGTTCTGAGCTTGCTCTCCCTTGCAGGTCAGGGCTAATGCTAAAATGAGAGGATTGTCTTTAAAATGACAGGGTAACTGGGCTAAGGGCATTCAGGAGGGCACATGATGTGCCAAAACACTGGGTGTTATATGCTAATGAATTATTGAACATTATATCAAAAACTAATGATGTGCTATATATTGGCTAATTGAATTTAAATAAAAAAATAAAAAAAATAAAATGATGGGATAAGGGCCATTGTTAATGTATGGTAGAAAAATACTCACATATAAATTTCACAGACCTATAAAATTCAAAATATATAAGGGAGATTGGTAATTGGGTTGGCAACACTATTTTTCTAGTAAGAATATAAACAAAACAAAACAAAATAGAAAACTAGATTCTACCGTCCAAAGCAGAATCTTTCATCACTGTCATTTTGTGAAAGGAAAGATATTTCAATACCTAAATCCTAGAGGAAATAATCTCAACCCTTAATTTAAAGTCCTGGATAATGAATAAATTTGGGCTTGGGAAATTTTTACTGAGTTGATATTTTTTTTTTTTCTTCTTCTTCTTCTTCATTTTGACACGAACCAATAAAATCTCATTATGGAAAGACACTGGTTTGTTGATCAGCACTTAGCAAGAGTTAAATTAGATTCGGTTCCAAAACAAACCATATGCACCAAGGATAGTGAGCAGCTCCATGCCAAGTACTTAGACGTGGTTGAGAAGACTCAGATTGGAAGGTCTGAAACTTAATGTATTTGCTCCTTACTGAAGCCTCTTACATCTGCTGGAGAAAAGCTGCCTCTCAGCTCTTGCTTGAGATGTTAAAGCAAAACTTCACTGGACACAGGTGAATACAAATTCAAATTGGATTTAGCTGGCAACAGATCAAAATCAAGACAAGTGAAATTGTCATCAGATCCTGAAGACACCATTTGTTTGACTTTTCTTTGTGTGTAAATCAAGGTTTTCTCTTTTCAGTGCTAATCAGAATAATATGCTGAAGGAGTGGCAATATTTTATTTATAGGGAATAAAATGTTTCTCATCAACATCAATTAAATAAGCTCAGTCTTAAATACGGGTAAGCCATGAAAAAGAGAAGACAATAAGATAGTGATGAAGTGGTGCAGGTGGCATTCAGACTGATCCAGGACTCAGCTGTCAAAATGGTCTATGTGCAAAGAAATCCAGAGAATTCCCTTGCCATATTCTTGTGCTATCCATTGCCCTGTACATCACGGGCTTCTGGGATTCCTAATTTTTGAGTATGAATCAATTTTTGAGCATTTTTATGTGTTTCAGAAACCTCAATTCTGTAGACAGCTTCTGAATCTGTTTTCCAGTTCATTAGTCTTACCTTTATGTTTGATTCTCCATTTAATGTATTCTCTTGGTGTCATTCCCATCTGTGGCTTTTGTTAATTATAAGAGCAAATACCACACACTTGCATAGAGTTTGTGTACCAGGCACGCATAAAAGGCAGAATCTCATTTCTACCCACCAGTATTATAGAACCTTTTGTGGGAAGGCCAGAACTGGGGTTCAAGATTCAGAATGTTGGGGTCAGACAGAAAGGAAATCTTGACTCTGTGCTGATGAGTTTGGATTTTGCCCAGTAATGAGCCAACAGCGGAGGGTTATGATAAAGTTAATTTAAAACAGCAACCTTGGTGACAAGGTTGGTGATAAATTAGAAAGAATTAAGGCATGAGTAATGTTAGAAAAATAGTACAGGGTTTTAGGTGAGGGATTCTGAGACGCTGAGATAGAAAAAAATTTCCTTGGAGACAGAGAGGAAGGAGTGGATTAAAGACCTATTTTGAGGTAGAATTGACTTACTATGGTAAATAATGCAGGTAGTAAGGGGTGAATTAATGGATCAAGTCAGTGATAGGTGGGGTTTCCATTGTGGAGATAGCTATTTAGAAAATATGCAGAAAGAAACTAGGAGAAACAAAATTAGCAGGAAAATATTATGTCCTGGACAATATGTTTGTAGGACATATAGGCCGTTCTGAAGAGTTACCTTTTTTAAAATGAACACCTGGTCATCATACTTCTCAGAAAAAAACCAAAGGTAATCTTTCCATTGTTTTCTCATAGTGAAGTCCCACTGTTTCATATGTCCTAACAGAGCCTCTAAAACAAGACTCCATCTTCACCTCTAAATCAAGACTAACCCCAACACAGTTACTCACTCTCTTTGAAGTCTTTTTTCTCTTTTCTCTGAGATTCTCCCTCAAGATCACATGCAAAAATTACTTTTACTTGTCTTCAATGTGTCTGTAAATATTTTCTCATAATGGACTTCATTGAATTCAATGTTTACACACTTGTTTCCCTCAATACAGGATAGACACTGTATTGTATTTGGTTTTCTAGCCCAACAGCCAATGTAGCTAGGGCAGATTAATGTTTGTTGAATGAATGAATGACTAGTTGAGTAGCCAATGTCCATTAGAGCGTTGTAATTATGAATCAGGGATCCTAAAGATAGGTTTTTCACTGAGAGAAATATTTGGGTGGCACCCAGATAGAAAATCATTTCAATGGGAAAGGGTTGGTTAAGTGTTTCAAATGTTGAGGGGAGGTCTAGAGGATGCAGACTGAGAAGAGGTTGAGTTTGTAATGAAAGAAGCAAGTACAGTCAGAAATCATGGTTGGAGGACGGGAACTAGCATGAGCAAACACTGGACAGTTCCACAGCAAGAATACGATGACTTTTCTATCATCTATCCATCTATCTATCCATCTATCTATCTGTCCATCTATCTATCCATCATCTATCCATCATCTATCTATCTATCTATCTATCTATCTATCTATCTATCTATCATCTATCTATCTATCCATCTATCTATCCATCTATCTATCTATCTATTTATCTATCATCTATCTATCTATCTATCTATCATCATCATCTATTTAGGTAGTTAGCTTAGTGCTCTTTGTTCTTTTTATGAAGCAACTATAGAATATACACATGGGGGCGCCTGGGTGGCTCAGTCGTTTAAGTGTCTGCCTTGGGCTCAGGTCATGATCCCAAGGTCTTGGGATTGAGCCCCGTGTCAGGCTCCCTGCTCAGTGAAGAGCTTGCTTCCCCCTTTCCTCCAGGCTCATGCTCTTTCTCAAATAAATAAATAAAATCTTAAATAAATAAATAAATAAATAAATACACACACACACACACACACACACACACACACACACACACACACACGGGCAGAGCCAATTAAAATAGCTGAAACTATCTATTTAGAATGAATGTTCCTTTACAGCTAAGTTCAAACAAAGAAAACTGACCTAATATTATTAAGCAGCTTGGACGTCTGTGCTGTCATACTAGACAGACTAATTCCTGAGATAAAAATATAGCTATAAGTATAAACGTAAGTTCAGTTTCATTTCTGTGCTCATAAAAGATATTAACATATCCATCCCTTCTCAAATTTTGCACTAAACTTTTACATAGAACATATCAGAACTACTTGAATACGGATTTCTTTTGCTATGAAGAAGCCTTGAAATATTTCAGTCAAGCATCCAGGAAACATGTTTTGCAAAGTACTAGACCAGTTCATTTATTTTGAGGGTTTAATTTTGAACTCATTGACCAATCTATGTAGTAAGACTAATTTTTCACTTATTGATATTCCTTTACTTAAAACCAAAACTAACACATATCCGCATGAGGTCTAAGATGAAAAAAATCTATATAAGGAATAACTACATTTTTAAAGCTTATATAAGCTAATTATGAAATTAGTGAATTGTTATCTTTAATTCATTGGGTTAATTGATCTTTTTAATTGTATTTCTCTTTAAATATTATATTGATTGTAAAAGAAAACCATAATCCCACAATTAAGCAGAGATTCATCAAATTATAACATCTATTTTCTTGTAATTAATTCTATTCATAATATAAAATATCAATTTGCTAATCATAATTATGATATAGCACACAACAGTTGAGTATTCTTTAAAAATAGCTTAAATGACCTGCTACTCGCTGCAGAAAAAAAAAAAAAACTTCAAGAGTTTCCAAAATAGGTCAGATCATAATGGTGGTGTTGAACTTTTCAACTGAAAATAATAAGGTTTTATTTCCAGTGTTCACTGACCTAGCCTGAAATTTAATGTAATTCAGGAATAGTTTAGCTACATTTGGACTTATTTAGCAACATTGTTCATTCTGTGTCCTATTAAAATGGTTATCATATCTGAAATGGTTGCTGATATCTGCATTGGCAACTCTGCCACGATTTGAGAATCTGAAGTGGTCATGGAAAAAAGAAAATGGTTACTGTTACTTTCTCCAAAACAAGAATTGACTATTAAATCATTTTGCCTTCAGTGTCCCTGTATATAAATACAAAAGCACTAGTGTTACTATTTTTTTTTCAAATTACATAATCATGGTAGCATGGGTTGTGGTCACACGATACTTTCTGGTTTAATAACTACTGCCATATTAAGAAAAAGAAAAAAAAAACTTTTCTTAGCCTAATTTTCGCTTGATCACATGATTGAAGAAAAAGCATACCCTAGATCAAATAACTTTTATCCTTTATACCAGGACATGTTAGATGCAGTTCAGACTATAAGGGTTAGCGATACTATAATCATTTCCACAATTAGTTTTAAATATTTTATTTACCATAATAGTTGCTGTAGCAAACAATGTACCATCTGCTTGCATTCTGAATTTGTATTTACAGGTGTGAGGGCAGCCTGCTACCTCATGTCAGCATCCATTATAAGGCACCATGCAATGTGACATGACACAGGATGGCAGATGCAACCCAATTCAATATGGCACCCATGAAGTTGATGCAGAGGAGGGAGTGCAGCGCATGTGCTCTCACATCTTAGCAAAGAAATATTGGAGAAATGCTCAGGTATTTTGTTTTTGTTGTTTCCACAAACCTAATTTTTGAAAGCAACAAAATGTGCTCAATTTATCTTTCTCAAAATTCTCAAAGCAGAATCGATATGGTTAAGTAAAACTAGCAATGTTCATTTCAGCTGTCTTTTCTTCCCAGATGATATTTCAAAGGCAGAGGATAAAATTATTCAAAGTATGGTAATAAAACACATAGTTTTCTATTCTGAACATATTTTCAAGTTGAACACACTTCCTCACCCCAAACCTATAAAATGGCAATAAACAACACTCCCTCGATATTTAGGCATATGATACGTTGATAGTTTTGCTATTGTTGTGCAGAAGTTTGTAGTGGTTCTGATTCGGGGTTACATGTGTATTTTTCTTCTCCAAATAGGTTGTTACCTATTTGGACCTTTACTGAGGACATTTACCATGTCTTATGGCCTTGAATGAAAGAAAGAGAAATAAATTCCCTGTAACAGGTAAATTATAGAATTTAAGATAGTTATAAAGGTATTTTGAAACTTATGGTAATAAATGTCACTTCTTGTAAATATTGATAGGATGAAATAAAACAAATATTTTCTTTAAAGTAGAAGCTCAGGGGCGCCTGGGTGGCTCAGTGGGTTAAGCGTCTGCCTTCGGCTCAGGTCATGGTCCCAGGGTCCTGGGATCGAGCCCCGTATCGGGCTCCCTGCTCCGCCGGGAGCCTGCTTCTCCCTCTGCCTCTGTCCCTCCCCCCCCCGCTTGTGATCTCTCTCTCTGTCAAATAAATAAATAGAATCTTTAAAAAAAATAAAGAAGCAGCTCAAATTTATTACATAGTATGGTACAATTTTAAGAAAATATGAAATATAAATTGATCTTAGAAAAAATAATTGTATTTTTTTTAAAAATTAGTAAGCATAAAGCAAAACACATTTAAAAAGTTTTCAAAAAATAAAAGATTTTTGGTTTCAAAAGTCAAAGCAGTATCTTAAATTATTTTTATGTTTCAATAACACAATAAGGATATACTATTTTCATTTTTAAGGAAGATTTATACAAATGGATTAACATGTTTGCCTCTTATAAAGCAGAAAGAAAGAGATATAACCTTGAAACCAAAAGATCTAGGTCTGATCTCCATGCTTTTCTGATTATGTGATTTCTGGCAAGTTTGTTAGACTCTTGGTTATCCACTGGCCTCCTGAATAGCATAGTCATGATAACATGGTCTGATTTCTATTACATCTCCATAGCACAAGGAAAATTTATAAATGTACTTAGTTCCCAAGAGTAAATTCTGTGAACATTTGAGTTGACACCATTGAGAATCTAAAATGAAAATCTGTCTCTCTGTGTACGCACACATATTTATACATGTATATGTATATATTCATATTTATACATATGTATACACACATAGATACACATAAATAATTAACTTTTACAAATAATAATAAGAACTAAATCTCAGATATTTGGCAGACAGAAAAGCTAAATAAGGTTTTAATATAATTAATATAACAACCTAGAATTTGTTATGGGACATTTCCCTGGATTTTCTCTCCTTATATGGGTCTAGTCAAGGTCTGAGTATTGCTGTTGTTAATATATACCTGCACAGACACCACACACATTTGGCTATGTTTCGGGGAAGAAGTCAGCAATGTGTTTTGTGTCATAAATATAAATGGAAGTATATGAGTGACGGACTGAGAATATCCACCTTTTGTTTGATTAATATTGAAACCAGGTAAGAGTAGTAGTGAAATCTTCACAACTCTCCACTCTTGCCAAATTAGAAATTAGGTCAGATATTACTCAAGTAATATCAGTGGCGTTAACATTCTTTTAACGGACCAAACAAGCAGAGCTACTTTTGACTTCCGTTTTTCCTGATAGTGATATTTAGTCCTTTATACACTCAACTCTTTTCCCCTGGATTTCTACAGTCTCTAGACTGACCTCTTCATGATGTAACAGAATGTATTAATAATGTCTGTCGTTTCTACCTATCTCAAATGGTTAATCCACCTATTAGGACTTGAGATTAGGCACCATTTTCATCCTCCCCTTCCTTTCCCCCCCCCCACCAAAAACAGTGTTCACATTTTCATATTTTATTTAATCCAAACTCTTAGAATAAAGTATCACATTCTCTGTTGGCCAATGCTCAAGTAATATTTGCAAGGTTTTTTTTCCTGTTGTGGTAATTCTGTGCTCTTAGTCCTGGGAGATCATTCTACATGCTGGTCCTACAAAGTTAAAGCAAATTCACCCTAAACTTGTGTCTTTATCAAAATATATCATACTATGTATATATTTTCAAGATTCAAGTTATTTATTTGTATCTGAATAACTTCCTTGGTAAGTTTTCATACCATATTAAATATTACATTATGACTAACCAGTTTATAATATCTTTTAAAAGCACTGTAACTGTGTATGTTTTATTGAACAAGTACCATTTATAAAATTTAAAGTATTCGATAACAATATGCCACTTAAGGAACTTTTCATTTCTTTATGGTCTCTTATTGCTTGCCCAGAGATTTTCATAGTTGGGAAAAAAAGAGTATGGTTCTATAATCTATTTTCTGACCAAACAATGTTATTATAAGCATTTTCAAATTTTTATAAAATCAGAACAGTTATTCTTTAGGGGTCACAGGCAAAAATAATTATACAAGCAATTCAACCATATACTGTATACATTATCTCATCTTATCTCCTTACAAGTATGATTTGGTGATATTATTTCCCAATTTTACACACAAGGAAAATTTTAACTTCAAGATAGTAAGGGATTTGCCAAATATATCATCCAGCTAGCAAATGGACAGCCCAGATGTTTCGGATTCTCCATTAACCAAGTTGCTCATGCTTTTTATCTATCAGTACATTCACTTACTCCAGGCATTTCCTCAAAAGAATTTGATAACACTTAGGATGGCTTTACTTTTTGTTTTTGTATTAAGTTCTTGGCTACTGAGAAATAACCTTCTATCTCCTGATTACCTTTCAAAGGGAATGCTATGGTTCGTAATATCCACCCATGTCTACATGAAAAAGTAAGTTTGTGTTCTCAAGTAACTTCAGTTAGGTCGGTCAACATCATTCTCTGTCATCCCATCAGCACAGTAAAAATAATTAGGTCTAATCCACTGGGTTGGTTTCATATCTAAGACATTATCCACGAAGCGTAGCTTAGTGAATGAAGCAGAGCAGACATTCACGAATTTTAACTGTTACAAAATAACAACAGCATCTCATTTATGAATGGCATTAAAATGGATAATGATGGTAGAGCAAACCAATACATAAAAATGAAATAAAACCCTAAGCACTGATTAATACTTCATCAAATGCTATAATTGGTGGAAAAAGAGTTTCTCCTTCCTTCCTCCCATCTTTCCTCCTTTTACCAACTTTTCCTGCTCCTTCCCCTTCTCCTCCTGTTCTACTCTCTTCTCCACCTTCTTTTCAGTTTACAAATGGTCTGGGCTTGGATATTTGTATTCAAGATGTTCATTTGAATTAATGTATGGCTATTCCTATTTTCATAAATAATTGCAGGAAGTTCTCCTTTTATATGTAACCACGATTGGGGGGGGGGAGTTCGTCTTTCATTATCTCTTATAGGCCACACCCCATGATCTCTACAGTCAGCCCAGGCAACCTTCCCAATAATCATGTCTTATTGCCCCCATTTTATAGAATAGGGAATGTATGTGGACAGGTCAGTGCTGGGATCGGGACCTTTGTCTGTCAAACCCGAAAGCCTACTTTCCTCTTTAGCATGTCAAATAGAATCTCCAAAGAGACTGTTAGGTCAGGTAGCCACAGGTTTGACAAAGTTTGCACTTTAACTTTAAAGAAATTAATTAAGGGACTCCTGGGTGGCTCAGTTGGTTAAACATCTGCCTTCGGCTCGGGTCATGATCACGGGGTCCTGGGCTTGAGTCCCACATCGGGCTCCTTGCTCAGTAGGGAGCCTGCATCTCCCTCTGCTTCTGCTCTCTCTCGCTGACAGATAAATAAATAAAATCTTAAAAAAATAAAAAAATAAGTTTTAAAGATGTCTTATGTAATTATTTTTATCATGAAAACAATAAGAAAAATAGTAAAAATAACCTGTCTTTAAATTTTGAGATGATAAAGTGTAAAAATCTAGAGCTATTGCCTAGACTACTTAGGTAATTATTTCTGTACTATCTTGCTGCATACAGCTGTTTCCCTAATTTACTGCTTAATAACAAGTAAATGCTATGCCTATAAGTTTTAATAGTTTTCAATAAATAATTTAAATGAAAAAATATGCTATTCTCAAATAGCCACTCTGTACATTTAATGGTTCGGATCAGACATAAAGCCATTTTTCATCTCTTAGGAGCATGTTCAAATTTTAGCAAAAGATCAAGGGGAAGCTGCACACTCTCCTAACAATTGCATCACAAACTTAAACCCATAAAATGTCACTAAACATCTTTCTATAATATTCATCCGTCAGAACGTACAAGATTATGTAACTTTTCATGTACTATTTTGCAATGACTCTAATTTCACATATGATTACTTTCTATCAACCAGACTGTAATCCTTCTGAGAGCAAATATTTCTTTATAAATATATATAATTTATAACTAACGGTTAAGGGAAAGTAAAGATGTTAATAGCTAATTATTGGGATTTCCAACACAGGAAATCAGTATGGAAACAAAGGGCACATGATATGCAATACATCTCTACAGGGCCCATCTCTCGATAAATATCTTACAAATCCCATTGAAACCTCAGGATTGATAACGGCAGGGGCATGGGGGTGCTAGACAATTTGTTCTTTTGAGAAGACAAATTGAACGGCCTTGGGAATGGAATCCTTTCCCAAGTCCTCCATTTTATCTCCACATTTTCCTGTAATTCATCAACTCTAAAATCAAGATGCATCTAGGAATTGATGATATCTTTCATTCTCTGCTGGCAAATATTAGCCACTGGAGAAATGACTACAATTCCATTTATTTTCTTGCAAAGCCAAAACAAAGTGTTTCATTGTATCTAAGACTGGAAAAAACCCACAAATAGATCACGTTTTGTTATACTTTGCAACTGAGACATGTACAAAATGGTTGTCTGTCACCTGAAAGCAGTGGAAGGAAGAAAAAAATGACATCTCCTTTGGAATATATTAGATAGGTTTTAAAGTTTCCAGAGGCTGGTGTGATCAATGTATATGCTGTGTAGAATTATTTCTAAGCATGTATTATAATTTATGAACCTTTTATTTTTCTTTCTGAGTGGTACATAAAATGATGGTATATTTAATCATCAATGGCCTCTTTGATTTAATCAAAAACAAAATGTCTTTTATATCAGCAGTGAACCCTGAAATTTCATTATTTAGATTTTTGTTTAAATGCACCGTAGAGAGATATGACACAAATTTATTAGAAAATTCCTCACTAGGGATGCCTGAGTGGCTCAGTTGGTTTAGCATCTGCCTTCGGCTCAGGTCATGATCCCAGGGTCCTGGGATCGAGTCCCACATCACGCTCCTTGCTCAGCGGAGAGCCTGCTTTTTCCTCGGCCTCTGCTCTCTCTCTCTCTGTCTCTCATGAATAAATAAAATCTTAAAAAAAAAAAATTCCTCACTAGACTGATTGAGGGTATTGAAGAGCGGAGCCCTGCAAGCAAGCATACAAGTAATGACCGCAAGACAGGGAGGAAAAGGCAGAAGAGTAAGAGGAAATGCAGAAATCACTATGAACAATATTCATGCAGTGTTGACTGGTGCCTGACCTATCAGCAAATTGGAGTAAGACATTTATCACACAAGCAAGCAAATTGGTACCCAAATATTGACTTACTTAAAATTAATTAATTAATCAGTCAATCTCTGCCACTTACCCACGATATTCGAGATAAAAAAGATAAAGTGAAATAATAACTTGTAAAGGCTTCTAAAAAATGGTTGGTATACAGAGAACCATATTTCATGGTGAATTCAGAGATTAAAAATATTTTCTCTGCTCAGGTGTTTCTGAAACATTCTGGGTTAATGACTTCATTGGTGTATTTTTTCATCTCTGCTCTTGCCAGTATGAAAATTATTCTGTAAGAGTTAAGTGATTGAGGGGGCTTAGTAAATCTTCCAGGAAACTATGATATTGCTTAGTAAATTATTTCAGCTGGAGAAGTAACATGACTAATACACTTTCCATATTGTTCTGCTTTCCTTAGAAAATATGGATACATGCAGAAGCATATTCAAATGGGAACACGTCACTGGGTTGGCTTTCCCATTAGGATTTCATTAAGATCAAAAGGTGCTGTTTCATCCATCTCAAACCTTCACCTGGGGAAATGATTTTATGAATCATAATCTGCTTCCACAGTTTTGCTTCCTAGAAGGGATCACAATGTTGCCAGAGCAGAGGAGAGGACGCAGGGGGTAACCCCCCTCATTCTTTGTGAGTAGGCATATGCTCTGCCTCGCTTTTCAGGCTTGCTTTTTGTAGACGGGTTTACCCGCTTTTTGTAGGCGGGTTTACCCGTTTCTGTTTGCCAGAGGCTTACAACAAACAACCTACCTCTCTCGGAGTAAACTCACCAAATACGCTGCTCACAACTATTCATGTAAGAGGAAATCGGACGTGGAGTTTTCCTAGCCTAGCCCTTTGAGTTCCTCTACTGAGCACAACATGCCAGATTAAAACATATTCAAAGACAAAGCATTACATTTCATTAACGCTCCCTATGGGAAATGAAATGTTTAAGCTTGTGACAAATGTGACCATATATATTTGTATATGAGTTGCGGGTATCTTTTATCAAAAAGACTTTAATTTTTAAATCTAGAACACTGGGATTTGTTGATAGCCCCTTCATATCTCCCTTTATATTATTTTTGCAGCATTTATTTAATCAAGTGAATGGTTAGTGTTCCCAGGGCCTCCCTTACCACCCACACATATTTGCTGACATTATAACACTGACAAGGAAATAAATGCTTAAAAAATTGTGGGCTGGGAGTGAACTTTGCATGCCCTTAACCACTTAGCTAGACTCAAGTAATGACGCCTCGAAAAGCAAACCCACCACTTAGGTTTTGTAAGTGAAACAGAAACAATGTATAGTTCAACTTGTTATCTATAGAGGCATAAGTAGATGAGCCTTTTTTTTACCCTGAGGGACAACATCATAACCTTGATGCTTTGCTTAGAAATTCTGGCTTTCAAAGATCAGCTAAGGAATGCTGTTGAGGCACGTGCTTTCCCTGTATTCCTGCACAATGAAAAGAGTCACTCCAGTTCCAGATATATATATATGCTGTGTTTCAATAGTTGGTTTTATAACCCACTGACCTAAACTTGACCTTTTCCTATGGAAAGAGTGTTGAAATGTGGTTGGCTTCTGAAGCCAATCCATAAAAGCCAACATAATGCATAGTGAACACAAGTAAAGTTCCAAATCTGTAGAGGTCTAAGCCCCCTTTCCCTTGTGTCAATATTGTTTCTATGGGCAAATCCCCAAAGCGTTCCAAATGGGGAGGCAAGGAGCATCCAACCCCAACAGGAAAACAGAAGCAGCTTTCTGCCTCACCTCCTGCTGGTCCTACGACTCTGAGGAGAGGAACATTTTTAACAAAGGGGTCAGAAGTATAGCCATTGTGGATCGGGTCAGTAACTCCAAGAAGATTGGTGTTGAAGGTCAGGTCTTCCCAGAAGGCGCTGAAAGGTCACATACTCTCATCAGACCCTCCTTAGAAGAAATTTGGTTGGTTTCCTAACCATCACCTTTCTTTCTTATCACATGTGTTCTACGTCTCACCGGCTCTGTTTCCCTATCATCCTCACCACAAGGAGCATCTGCCCTGAGTGGCTCTAGCTTTCATTTCCACCTCTCCCTTAAAGGGGTCCTCCATCTTTGAAAAAATGATGAGTCATACTGATGATGGCAGCAATGGTGGATCCAGGCAAGGACTAAACTATTCTCCTTGAACCACAGTTTTATTTTGACTGAGTAAGAAACATAATATGAGTTTGCATATTTCAACAAAATATCAGATTGCTTCAGACTGAATGTGTTCCTCCCAAGTTCATATATTGACGTCCTACCCTCCAAAGTGATGGCATTTAGAGGTGGGGCTTTTGGGACGTCATGAAGGTGGAACCCTCATGAATGGGATTAGTGGTCTTATAAAAAGGGCCCCAGAGAGCTCCCTCACCCCTTCTGCCACGTGAAGACATACAGAGAAGCCCGCCATCTATGAACTAGGAGGTAGGTCCTCAGCAGATACCAAACTATCGGAGCCTCCATCTTGCATTTAGCTTCTTTGAACTGTGAGAAATAAATTTCTATTGTTTATAAACCACCCAGTCTATGGTATTTTTTTTGTTATATCAACCCAAATGGACTAAGACTGATTCAGAAACTTCTGGTCATTTTAGCTTTGGTGGGGTTAGTCATTCTCTAAGAAACATTCAGAACAGGACCTCTGTTTGAGAAAGTGAATGGAGATTGAGAAGAAAAGGGGACTCGTGGGTAAGCATTGAAGTCAGAGTGAAAAGCACTATAGAAATGGACCCCTTTCTCCATCTTCTCTATAAGGTGATCAGCAGAGGACATAACTGCACGGATCCAGTGGGAACAGCATCTGTGCAGGTTAGACCCCCAAGGGCAGCTAACAGAGGGGCAAGAGAACACAAATGGGAGAAAAACCAAAAGCCATAGTTGTCGAGTGGAAGCTAATTCATTTCAGCTCCTGCCTAGAATGTACCATATGAGAAGCAAATGTTCATTTGTAAGGCAAATGGGGAGCCGGGACTGCATGACATCATGCAGCAAGGGACTGTGGGAGTTTCTGAGTGAATTATGTTAGAACATCAATGTTATTCACTTGTATTAATGACACTTAGTAAGTCCCTTTATTAGTGACAATGTCATTATATGAACTGAATTAAACAACAACAACAACAACAAAATAAGTAGAGATATGAATTCAGTGCTAGAGGGATGATTTCTTTTATCTAGCTGTGTTCAGCTCCCAAAGTCTGGGAGAATGAAGTGAATTGACCTTTAATGGACAATTGCATTAATTTTTTCCTTTTTTAAAGTTTTCATTTAAATTTCATTTAGATAATACAATGTAATATTAGTTTCTTTTGTTATTATTATTAAATAAAGTCCATACTTTATTCAGATTTCCTTAGTTTTCATTTAATGTCACTTTTTTTTTGGTTCAGGGTCCCATTCATAATGCCATGTTATACTTGAATGTCATGTCTCCATAGACTCCGTAGGGCTGTGATGGTTTCTCAGACATTTCTTTTTTTCACAAGTTTGACAATTTTGAATGTTGGTCAGGTGTTTGGTAGAATGTTCTTCAATTGAGATTTGTCCCATGATTAGACTGAGGTTAAGGGTTTTGGTCAGAAGTCCACCCAAAGGTAAAGTGCCACTCTCATCAAATCTTATCATCATGACATCTTGCTTATCTATTTATTATTTATTTACTTAATAAATCTATTTAATTTTGGTTAAAATTCAATACCATCTTATTTGTATTTTGTTCAAATCATTCTGATTCTGGCCATTGCGTGTGTTTTCCCGTGGTTCCTCTGTCCCTTCAACATAACCAATCATCGTGAATTAATTTTCTACTGTATTTTTTTCTAGAAGTTTTATAGTTTTACATTTTACATTTAGACGTAGATGGAGCTAGAGGGTATTATGCTAAGTGAAGTCTGTCAGAGAAAGACAAATACCACATGATCTCACTCATATATGGAATTTAAGAAACAAAACAAATGATCATAAGGAAAAAAAAAGAGAGAGGAAAACCCAGATGCATTAATTCTTTGTTAATATTCACAGCATGAAATCCACTCAGAAATATTATTTCATCCTCCAAAAGTCTACATTAAAAATTTCCTCAAAAAACAGACCAGCAGGGTAGCAGCGATTGACTGGGCTCTTCCAGACTCTAAGTTTACCTCTGATCATAGCAACTGTATCCAGCTTTGCATTTCTTCTGTGTGTACGCATGAATTTAAATTAGTTTTAGATAGCTTGTGTATCCTTGCTTATGTAGACTCATTTTTTATCCTCTGTGAATATGTCCGCTCTCTGCAGCTAGTGTAGAGAATCTTCAGAAAAAGAGCAGAAGAAACTGTTTGTTTGAATCTTCATGTCATGCTCAGCACCACACCAGCCTCGTTTGTAAAAAATACACTGAGTAAAGAAAGGCAAGCTCCTCCACCTCAATATATTTACTTACAGGTTGCATGATCACCATGCTTCTCAGTTGTTTCCACGTCAATGTGTCCATAATAATAATAGAAGGACCAGTGATAATAATAACTGTCGTTTATTATAGTAATTCATTTTTGAAGAGTTTTAAAAAATATTGTTCTAATTGCAAAAAAACACATACATGGAGAAATGGACGCTAATATGGCTCATCTCTATTGAAGATTTCGTAAGGTGACATGACCAATTATGGCCTATATAGTATTCTTATCCAAAACTCCAAACTTATGACCAATGTCCTCTGCAGTCTGCCTTCAATCTCTCTAAAAGCAGCAGCTAAATCTCGGTCACATATAGCAAATATAAAAAAATACATAATGTTTCTTTGTATAAAATGTTTCTTTTAATCGTTAATATCAAAAGCCACAGTGTTGAAACATTCTAAAATGTCCATAATAATAGTGACACAAAGTATACATTAAGAGGAAGTGAGTAACTTGTGACTTCAAATTTGCTCTTTTGCTCCATAGATAATTTAATTTTGTTTTAACTTTCTTCGTATACAAGTTATATATTTTCCCATTTCAAAAGATTCATGGACTAAAATAAACTGTAGATACTTAGCAAATATTCCCTGAAGTGACAAGTTACCTCGAGATTCTTTGGTCTTAATAAATAATGAGCGAATATGGAAAATTGGGATATGAAAAACTTAATAAGGAAGACTTTCTGTGTCTAGATGAAAAAAATGTCTATTCGTATGACTTACAGGAGCTACTAGATCAAATCCAGGCCTAAAAATCTAAGCTCTAGTTGAGAAAAGTCACCAATAACACGTATTTATGCATTCTTCCAACTCATGGAACTTTTTTTTATAAAACCAAATACAAACATTGAAATGAATTTCACACTTGCTTTTATAGACTGTTGGTTTATATGAATCAGTTTATTTGTGAAAATGAGATTTCTTAACCTTTCAAGAGTACATTCTAACTTCAAATGGAAAGAAAAAAAAATCCCCTTTTTTCATCAGATCCATATGGTAGTAAGACCAAACTAATGGCCTTAAAATCTTTCTCTAAAGATATTGCAATTCCCTTAAATAATTTCAAAATTGCAGTAAAGCTTCTATTCACTAGAGGTAAGCAGCGATAAAAAGTTGATCTGCTTAATGAGAAAGGAAATACGTACAGTCTAATATATCGTATGAACGCATAATAACAGCAAGACCAGCAAAACATCTCTCTTGTATCAGATTTCAGCTTTACCTTCACTAGATGGGATTTTCTGCTGGGCTGAATCTAACTTTCCACTTTCATTAAAGCTAAAGTACAGGCTCGGTGGAGGCAGTGGGGCAGGAGCAGGGAAGGGAGCGTGGGGGAACCGGGGGGAGAAGGGCCAGGGGCAGCAGTGCCAGTGCAGACCCTGCGTGTGAGAGACGGGTGGCTCCTGGGATCAGCAGCTTCCTCTGCCTTGTTCTGCAGGACAGGGTTCTCGATTCCACCCTTAAATTCATTGACATATCCTTAAATTACTCAAACGTGTTATCTAGAAGTAGAACATGTATCCACAATTGGAAATATCTGATGTCTGGGGGTTTTGTGGGGTTGGTTGGTTGGTTTTTGTTTTTCCCTACAACTTTGAAGCCCCCACACTACCCTCCTTCAAACGTGGAAGGATTCACTAGCACAAATTCCCAGCCCAGTTTGGAAGGAGATTATTCTTTTGTCCCTGTTCAAGGTTATCCACCCGAGCAAATTTCTCGCTTGGCTGCCTCCAGAGGCTCACATGTCTGCCCCTTAGAGTCAGACTGTCCTTTACCAGCATTCGGGGACCAAAGAGAGCCAGGTCTCTAGCGTGAGAGCTGCCAGCTCCCATGACAGGGAAGGACCCAGAAAACGGCCTGGTGGCTCTTCAGGCAACTTCTTACTTTAACAATGTGACCCCCAGCCAACGGGCCAGGAGAGAACAAGTGAGGGAGGGAAGGAGAAGCAGTATTTGTCCTGTTCAAGGAATGACCTCAAAACACATTCAGGCTACTTTTTATTATTATTATTATATTTTTTTTTTGCCTTGCTTATCTTTTGCGGAAGCTTTGTTATCTCTCAGAGATCTGATCTACCTATCCTGTATCTATGTCTATGTATCTGTATTTATCAATCTCTCTCTATAGACAGAGATGTCATCTATTTCTATTTATATAAGATAAAGATCTCGTAGACAGATAGGTTAGGGATATGAAAAAAGTACAAACTCAAAGCATAAAGTTTAACACAATCTGGAAGCCACCCTAAAAAGACCTTAAATTAATTAAGGCAAAACCAACTGAACAGAGTTAAAATAAACTAGGCATCAACTCAATAAATAAAAGTAAAAAGGTGAAAAACAGCTCCAACTTCAGAAATGTTTGTTAATACAGAATAAAGCATATATTAAAGATATAGATAACAGAAAATAATAAGAATTATAAACATGCAATTCATCCTTTGAAAAATAATGTATAGTCGTGTATTAAAGAATAAAAGGATAAATCAGAACGATCAAAAATAGGGATAAATGTAGTAAAAAATCAGACCATAAAGTCCATAATGGCAGATGTGGTCTTTAGGCTGTCTTTCTGGCACTTAAAAATGTGATTAGGGCATAGCGGGCACTGTTTTCCTTTTTGTAACTGATAGAATGGCCTACAGAAAAATTACCTTTGCAGATTTAATTTGTTGCATAGATAAGACCAGGGAATAAAATTGATATATATTAAGACTCACTGAAATCAATTCAAAAATATCCAAAATGTATAAACTTGTCAAATCACTAAGATGTGCCCCTGAATCTAATGTAACATTGTGTGTCAACTATACTCAAACGAAAACAAAAACAAAGAAACAGAATTTCCAAAGTCCAGCAATAATAACTAAACATTGGCGTCAAAGATCTCACTCACACCTACCTTAAAAACGCATATCATCTAAAAATTAACTTGCATGTCTCTATCCGTCTATCTACCTATCACCTAGCTATAGAGAGAAAGGATTTTTACAAAACTGCATGAATAAGCGTAACAGTATTTTTAAGCTGCAACTTATCCCAAGTAAAATATAAATGCAAATAGCATAATATTACTTTGGGCTACTTAAGAGTATGGTAGAATGCTTTTGGAAGTATTAATGGAGAGAATTTGTCAATATATTTTTTAAATAATAGTAGTGAGAGGACTTGCTATACCAAATACTAAAATACATTTTAAAGAATTATATGCTTTAAATGCTGTACTCCAGAATTGTAAGGAGTGAAAGAATTCAATGGACCAGAACCGAAGTGCAGAAATAGACCGTGGTGCAGAGATTTTAGTTTATGTTGAAGATGAAGCTACGAAAAAAATGATAAAAAACATATATTATTTAATTAATAGTTGTAGAGTAACTTTTATTAAAAATAATAAATTAGTTCTTCCATTCTACCATATGTCCAAATGGTATTATATATAGATAGTGTGAGGTAATAATCAAACCAAAATTTAAAAATAATAAAATAAATATTGATGGATATTTCCATAATTTTAAGATAAGATCTTAAGCACTTATACAAAATCATAAATTATAATTTAAGTGTTATGTTTAATTTTATACATTTGAAATGACATATGAGCAAAAAAATTAACCTTTAACCTCACTAGAAATATAAGAAGAAATATTGGTAGTATATGATCAGAGATTATATAAGAAATCTTACTATCAGTCAGAAAACACATATAAATAGGTATTTATATGAAATAAAAAATCCAATAAATATGTATTTATAATAGTTAATCTTAGAAGAGGCCAAAATGCAATTTAAAACAAGGACAATTTGTCTTATGATTTTAGAAATTTTATTTTATTTTTTTATTTATTTTTAAAGATTTTATTTATTTATTTGACAGAGAGAGACACAGCAAGAGAGGGAACACAAGCAGGGGGAGCAGGAGAGGGAGAAGCAGGCTCCCCGCTGAGCAGGGAGCCTGATGTGGGCCTCGATCCCAGGACCCTGGGATCATGACCTGAGTCAAAGGCAGACGCTTAATGACTGAGCCACCCAGGCACCCCATGATTTTAGAAATTTTATTTAAGAAATTTGTATTAGGTGCCATTAAATGGACAGCTTAAGAAATTCACCATGGACCTACTTTGAAAAAAAAAGAAAAATTACAGTACAGTATGAACTTTAATATGGGGATAAAAGAAATAACCTAAATACCTTCAAAATCTGATTGATCCACTAAACTCCATGTATCTATAACATGGAGAATTACGAAGCTAACAAAATTCCTATTACCAAAGAATACTTGACAAGGTAAATATTTAGGACGTAATATTACGTAAAAGCATCAGAGAGATTCATATAAATAAGCAGCAAAATCTCACTTGTTTATTTACTTATACGTATATACTATGTTTATGTGGATCACTGAGCGAGAGCAATCTAGCCAGGAAAGATAAACACATACCAAAATGTTAGGATCTCTAAGTATGGTAACATAGGGTTATTTTTCCTTTTTTACTAAATATATAACATTGAAGTTTTCTAAAATCCTTACGCTATTTTATAATTAAAAAAACAGAAAGCACTTAAAAGTAATCATTTTAAAACTGATTGAAAATTTAAAAAAATTAAGTGATTTAAAAATCATATTTGATTTTTACTACATATATACATTTGAAGCTTTATAAAATTGTTTTTGTGATTACCGATCATCATTCAAGTCAATTAAAATCATTAGTTTTTATCAAGTACTGGGCTAATTAAGTTCTCTTAAATATTTGCATTATTACATCCATGTTTTTTCCCTCAAGACCTATGGTTTATTTTAATAGCTGATATCCCTCAGATATTAAGATAAAGTTTCCAAATTACCATGCTTTTTGAACCTTTCCCCACTCACAATTAGATCATCTTTGCTTTATTTCATTTCCTTTCCCTATGTCTATTTTTAGAAATCAGGAAAAAAGGAGTTCTTTTCCAAATGAATTAGAACTGAAGCAGGAAATGTTCCAGAACTAAAACTCTCAACAATGAATTTGGACGGGAGATACATTTAGAACGACTGTTATTTTTATCTGAACAGGGCAAACAATAGAAATCACATGACATATAGATACATCTCCTTAAAATGAGACTCTTTCACGCTACCAGTAGAAATCTGCATGTATGCAAATATAAAATTTGACAATTCCGTATTGGGAAAATACACTTCTTCAAAGTATCATATCATAGTATAAGCTTCAAAGCTTATATTCTACAAACTACAAAAATCTTACTGTTTCTTGATTTTTGTATCTTCTATAGTCCTAATCTATTCTTTTTGCAATGCTCTCTTTTAAGGAATAAAGAATATGGGCACTGAACTAGAGCATGCTTTTCTGCCTTGCTCACTTTATTGTGAGGCATCCCTGATTAATAAGATTTATGGACGGGGCTTACTCCGCGGGCTTTGGGGCTGTTTTATTTTACTGTAGTCTTCACTGTCTCTGTTCTTCCTCAGGAATTGAACTTTTTACCTCCGAGAGTCCATATGCTCATTGGATTGCAGAAAACACCAAATGCTGCCTAATGGTATTTCTACCTCAAAAGCTGTAGCAATTATTTTCGTTTCAAACTTTATGGCCAATGAAAAAGCTCAGGAAAGGAAAGAAGTGTTCCATGCTGTGCTGAACACATATACTTTATTAATAATTTGCACTAAACATAAGCAGAAAAAGGTCGGGGTGTTCCCAAACTTTAAATGTACTTTTTTCCCCTCCATTTTTCTTTTTTAATTTTATTCTGGGAAGTATTTTCTGGCCTTTTGTAAATCTAGGAACTAACAGATTGAGCATTTTGCTAACATGCAACATTCTTACAAAGGACACTTACAGATATCAATGCACATGAACTCAAGGTCCTATATTTATTGTGAAGATTTATAGCAAAGTGTTTCAAAAGTAAATCCACTGAGGATGATTCTAGGTCCCTGATTTGCTCTGTTCTTCATTTGTTCACATTTTGTTCACTGCTGAGGACCCACTTTTAAGAAAATTAAGAATGGAAATATTTACTGTTCCGTGTAAGACTCCTCAGTGGGAGTAAGATGATATATGTCAGCATTGACTTGCTAGTTTTGTAATAAAAATCTGACCTGTCATCTTTGACCCAAATATTTGTAAATATTATGCTTCTGGGATTATTACCATGGCATGCCCAGAGCAAATCCAGAGCAAAGAAAACTCAAAGCTAAGAGTCTTTGGTGGAAGTCATTCGACAGCCTTATCAGGAGAACAGCAATTTTACCAGCATTTTCCTTTATTTATCTCTTTCCAAGCTTTTTACATAAAAGATGATTTTGAATTTGCTGATTTGCAGCATCTTTTAGCATATGGTGTCTTCTTCAAAGCGATTTGAGAAACCTTTTTGTAGGAACAGAGGGGGAAAATTTCCCCATCTCTATAGATGTGTCCTTAGAAAAATAAAATTCCCTCAGAAAATGTACAGTATGCTTAATCTTAAATTAAAGTAGTTGCTGAAATGCTATTACTTAACCCTGAGGCATATGTGATTTCTAAAGAAACAAATTCAGCGTTTAATTAACTCCGAAATCCTCCTGTAAATGGAGCTTATATGTGTGTGTAAAGTTCAAGGCGAGATGCATTTAGAGAAGGCAACAGCTCGGAGGGCTTGCTGTCCTCCAGCAGCCAGCCTGCCCTATCTGAGGCAGACAGATTCCACACATGGCTACATGCTCTAAATTAGGGAGTGCGGAGGTTCATCTAGAGTGCACAGATTAAAATTTTCAATAGGCCTAAAAATGTCTCGAAGGCATGAATGAGCCTGTCACTTTCCTTCTGCCTCTCCAGCCAATGATGGATTCACTTTATCCCCATCATATAACCCGTGAGATCTGCCCGGTTTCGTCCGTTATTCTTCGTCCTCAGTCATGCTGAAATGGTGGTAGTGGTTAAACAAATCTGCTTTTATGGAGCAAAGCGCTGTGAAACAGAGCTGATTAAGGCCTGACACATCGAATTAGAGGGGGCTATAAAGTTGGCTGATGACTCTGTTGTTTCAGGGCCCGGGTTCTGGCTTGGCCATTCTTTCTGACAACACGAGTAACTTTGTTTCATTTTAATTGAAGGGAGAAAACTTTTGCGATAATGAAATAATTATTACTCCAATCTTAAATATTTTATTTCTCAACACATTCCTCAGCATTGCATTTCCCCTGCACCTTAAAAATGCAGGTTCTTGCCAACCAGAAGCTGGATTCACGAATCGGCTAATGGACAGGAGAACTTACCATTGATGGCATGGTGTTTTAAAATATTATGGTGTGAGACAAAGCAAGGCAAATGACCAACAAAGGAAATAAGAAAATGTGTGTGAAATGTCCTAAAGGTTTTTTTTTTTTCAATAAAACCACCTCTATAAGTATAACTAGGACTATTCTGTAGTATCTGTCACAGCAATATTACCTAGTTTGAAAACTATTTAAAAATCATTAATCATCTACAGAGAGGACGGCGGTTATTGGGTTAGAACAATTATACCCCTTATGCTTTTATATATATTTTGGATACATTCATATTATAAATTTACCCAGCAAAATAAATCCATCTATCAGTAATTTACTCAAAGTTTTTGAGCAAATATTCCCCAAAAGATGCTTACTGTTAAATACATCATTTTTTCTATTTATGTAAATACATTATCCTTTATTCTTCCAACTCTAGAGAATTTGGACAGGTTATTGTCATGTTTTTATATGGCAGTCCCGCAGCTAGGACCTTTCCTGCAGTCTTATTTACTTGAACTATCAACTGACCCTGGGGGAAAAATAATATAAAGAATAGGAGTTAAGGAATAATGGATTTTTAAGTCACCAATTAGTGACATGTAGTATCTTCTCATATCTCAATTCAACAGAGTGAAGTTTAGATTATAAAGAGAGATAGATCTGATATGCAGGATCAAGTTTTAGAAATAAACAAGAAAGCAGAGTTCCCTGGGCCTGACCCTCTTCCTCAAAATGCACAAGTTAATCTCTCGGCTGCATGGGTGCACCCACCGGTTGGATCCTCTGCCTGAGTTCTACGGGCCACCTTATAGGGCAGTTGATTGAAGTGTCTGATCTTAGGTATTTTTCTGATATTTGAGAGATGTGATAATGCCAACAGAATCTCACATATAAAAACAATGGTTCATGAAATTGTTATTTTTCCCTGACGTCTTTTATAGCTTTTCAAGTTCAGACTGTTCAGGGAGGGTTTGGGATTGCTCCAGATTTCTAAAATTTGATAAAAGATTGAACAAAGTCTGTGTTTTCTTGTTAATAGTTAGAGATTCTTACAACTGATTTCCTCAACCTGCACTAGTCTAATGGTCACTGTGAAATGTACATGTGATAAAATGACTTAACCTCAAAAACCAGATTGGCCTTTTTATTGCATATGTGTCACAAACGATGTGTGACTGCAGGGTGGTTTGGGGGTTTCCTCACATACATGATGTCTGATATTGCAAGAAAGAAATGATGGGTTTTTTTCTTAACACTTTCAGATGTGGTAGGAGCACTCAAGACCACCCACAATCTTTACATGGTGTAGGAGCATAGGGAGAAACAAGTTCTCATAAGTTGTTATGACTCCTTTGCTTTCGTTGTTACATTTGTAATAGAAACTGTGGGTTCAGAACTTCCCAGAGGGTAGGGCTTGAATAATGAGCTTCCTGAGTTGGAATTCACGGGATTCCTGGCATCAGGGGCCACAGCTGATTCCATGATCTTTTTTTTTTTTAAGATTTTATTTATTTATTTGACAGAGAGAGAGAGAGACAGCGAGAGAGGGGAACACAAGCAGGGGGAGTGGGAGATGGAGAAGCAGGCTTCCCGCAGAGGAGGGAGCCCAACGCAGGGCTTGATCCCAGGAACCTGGGAGCATGACCTGAGCCGAAGGCAGGCGCTTAACGACTGAGCCACCCAGGCGCCCCAGATCTCATGATCCTTGATGACGGTATTGGACAGCTGGTCTTGCCCAGTTCGTCTGTCAGGAGAGGCAAGAGGACTTTTATTAAAACTTGTATTTGTATCTGAACTTATTTCTTTCTTGATACATTTAAAAATTATTCCACACACGATCAGCCATAGGTATGCCTACCCGTAGGTATCTCAGAACTGCAAACAGTAGACAATTATAACAGTAGACAATTATGAAACACATCTACAATTACAAAATTTGCTTTGGTTAAGTCTGAGATTATATAGAGCTGATATGCTAAATTAAATGCTGAAATAATTTACCTAAGGCCATTTTCACTCAACATATTAATAAAAACAATGCTCTTTTCCCAACATACTCCAATTAAACAAAATACATGGGATTAAAGTACTACATGGAGGAAATCCTCTGGAATTAGTCAATGAGATCTTGTCAATGAAACACCTGAACATCAAAAAGTGGCAGAGTACTCTTTCAATAATAATAACAATAATAAATCTTATCAAATACAACATTTATCAGCTATGAAACCATTTTCTGCTTACGTCTATTTAAGTTTTATGATACAGTTATTTGTCCACTTAAATAATATTTGGGGATATTAGAAAAATAGAAGAATCCCTAACTTCGAGAATTTTACATATTGATACCATTCTATTAAAATAATTATTCTCCTGCCATGGCTACAACATCTCACATACTTGCTACATGTAAAGTAGTTGTAACAATAAGTATAAGCATTTTTGTCTTTATATTTTTTAAATTTCCATTATTGGAAATCACACTATAGCCTAACAATTTAACACATAATAACTACTCACATAAAATTTGTTTTAAGAGAAAACTACATTGCCATAATTTTAAGAAAATTAATCATATATTAGCTAGAATAATTAATGTGTCATATAGTCAAACATGTAGTGTATGAAAACAAATGGTGAGTGATGAAATAAAGATAATAAAAGATAAAAATATCATTACAATCAACTAAAGTTGTAATAAGGCAGTACTTTTTTCTGGATAAATATATAAATGATTCAATTATTCAAATGTATTTTTCTCAAAATTTAAAATTTTTTGTATATATATATGGAATAAGTGTTGCTAATATATCTATTTTTTAATACTAGCTTAACGATATAAAAAATATAAACTGACTATCCTTTTAAGCCAGTATTTATTGATGCAAAAATACTGATTTTTAAAAAAAATTATTTCACACTCTCAAAAGAATTCTATTTAGGTTTACCTCAGGGTTTTATTTTATTTTACTTTCATTTCTAAGAGTAGAAATAATACAATAAAGTCTTGAAAAGTTCATATGGAAGAGTCACATTGTAAGAATTAGGTATGTGTTTATTTAGGAACAATCATGAGGTTATTCAACAACCCTATAAAGTCACTCTTAGAAAGCAGTGCCATCATATCTTTAGAACTTAGAGAAATAAGTCCATTGATGAGAATTGAAATATAACAAACATATTATTTTAAATCATTTTCACAGTGGATGGGTTACTCAGTAAATGTTGTTGTGTAATCAGTGGGTCAGTCAACCAGTACTTTTCGGGACACGTGACGTGTTCCAAACCCCTCCTGACAACTGCGTGCGCAGGGCCTGGAGAGACTGACAGTCTCTGCTCACTTTGCCTGCGGTCTGTTTAGGAAGCCATATAACACAAAAGCAAATAGACAATTGAGATCATTCCCGCTGCTAACAAGTGCCAGCGATAAGATAAAACAGGCGACTTGGTTGAGCGTCCTGAGAGGCGGCATTGGCGGGCATTTAGGGATGAAGGTCGGGTCAGGGCTCTCTGAAGACCAGCAGGTGTTGGCTTGAAAATTAGGTAAGAGAAGAGAAATACAAGGGAAAGGAATAGTTTGTTGGTAGAATGCCCTACTAGGGAAGACCTGGGTGGTTTTGTGAAACCAAAGTAAAGACAGTGGCGCTGAAGAACGTAGAGAAAAGGGTAAGGTGTGCAGGGGATCTCAGAGAAGTGAACGGGCATCCAACCACACAGGAGCCTTCAGGCCAAGATAAAAAACTGGGCTTTTCTTTTAAGAAAGACAGGAAACAACTGGGGGATTCCCGTGGGAATGATGACGTCTTTCGCAGAAAAACAACTCTGGTTGTTCCGTAGAGCACAGACAGGAGCAGGGCAAGGGTGCAGGAGGGAGCTTGGTAGAGCGGTGGTGGTCCTTCGGGCAGGAGATGAGGACAGGGACTCGGGGGTGGCTGTGGAAGTGGGAAATGCAGCTTGATTCCAGGCTTTTTGAAAATGGAGGTTGCAGGACTGGCTGACGGAGTGGGTATGAGTCCAAGAGATGAATCAAGAATGACTGCGAGGTCTTCTCTTGCATGGTTGGGTGAACGGTCGTGGCATTTAGTGAAGGGAGAGCTCCTGAGGGGTAGAAGGGAAAACCATTTTCTCTGTTTTGTCTAAACTTAGTGCCTATCCTAGTGAAGACAGCAAGTAGGAAGCTGGATGCAGGCATCCGATGGTCACAGAACAGGGCTGTGCTGCCGGTCGCCAACGTCAGTTTGAAAGTCAGGGTACGGATGCGACTCGCACTCGTGGGACGCGCGAGGTAACCTTGGGAGGGAGGGCAGCTACAGAGACTAGGGAAGGGTGGAGCCCTGGGACTCAGCTATATTCGGTGCATTGATGAGGTCGAAAAAATTACCAACAAAGGAAATGTGAGCACATTCCCAGTGACTGAGTAAAATGTCAAGAAAGGCCAGAGAAGAAAATTTTATGAAAAGGAGAGTGCCAGATGCCACCAAGATGTAATGCACATGAAGACAGGAAACTGACCCGCAGGTGTGGCAAACTGTATAGGAGCAGCCCTGGAGGGGTGGTCTGCTCTGAGCGGAGTAGGTGGAGGAGAACCTGAGTGATGGGAGAGTGCGGCCAGGGTGAAAGGGGACTTTTGGAGAAATCTAGCTGTGGAGGAAGGGAAGGCAGTTCAAAAGCAGGAGGAAGAGCATCAGAGGCACAGGTGTTGAGGTGAACCTTTGAACAGCGACTGATCTTTCATGCCCACAGGTAGGGCAGTGGAGCTTATGGGTGCAGACTGGTCAGAGGGATGACTGAGCAGTGAGGTAGAGTTTTTGACTGGTTTCCCTTGTTTCATTCCTGTGCTGAGAGGCAGGTTGTAGAGGAGTTGTTGATTTGAGAAGAAATGAGACTGTCCTCCCAGAGAGCGGAAATGGTAATTTGCTAGAGAAATGTAGTTGCACTACCCCACGGTGGAGAGTCTATTTGAGATCAGTGGTCATAAACTTGATGTGAGTCCCTCCAGCAAGTTTCTGGAATTTTTATCCAGCAACATTCAACTGCGTGGGAATGTGCAGCCACTGCCAGGACGGGGCTTCAGAAGCAGTGGTATTTCCACAGGTGAGTGTGCCCCAAATTCAAAAGGGCAAGGAAGTTAATGACGCTTGCAAGAGAGTGATTACAGGGCTAAGTGCAAAAACGAAGCTGGACAATGAGGAGAGTCCAGATGTAGTACGAGTGAAGTAGGGTCAATGCATTCCTTGGAGATTGTGGTGGACAGGTAGGTAGGTCAGCTGGAAAAGCCAGAGACAGGTGAATCAAAAGCAAACATGTGAAATCAAGACGTAAAGGTGACACGCATCCTGATCATGGGGAGATGTACAGTAGGGTGATGTCGTGCATTTGAGAAAAAGATAGAGCAAAGGAGGTTCAGGCAGGGTTAAGCCAGTGATGTATCGGGAGGATCATCCTGTAGATGTTATGGTTTCCAAGAATGACACAGAAACAGTGGGGAAGCAGGAAGGGAGACAGTGTACCTCAGGCTAAAGTTAATACCACTAGAGAAGGGGTATGGAGAGGTCATTAAGTAATCCCCACTAGGAGGGGAAATGGCAAGTATATACTCCCAGTCATTGGGGCTTGCGAAAGAGGGGTGTCTTCAGTAACAGTGAGTATTTAAGTGGCAGGATCTGGGAAGCAAAATTTAAATTATAATGTATAGCATGGTTTCTAGTGTATACTTTCTATCATGCATAGATGAACCATGTATAACACCGGGTGAAATTCTCAGGAGGCCCATAACCCTGGAGAGAGAGGAGCAAGGAGAGGTTGTGCTTGGTGAGGGCACTGAAATGAAGTTTTGCAGGTATGGAAAGTATTATCTAGTTTCAGAAATTATAATTAATTATTGTAGATGAGAAACTCAATAATCTTATTAATCTTAAGACCTAGACATATTAAAAGACAACAGAAAAAAATTGGAAAAGACATAAATTCAAAATAAATCTCTAATGTAGAAGAATTAGTAAGGAGGTATACAGATCTATGCTGCTATGGAAAAATGCTTTAACTTTGCCTATAGATATATGGCTCATTAGGGGCATCAGGGGCTGATTTCAATGTGTGTGTGTGTGTGTGTGTGTGTGTGTGTGTGTGTGTGTTTAATAATAGTATTCAGGTATGCTTTGAGTAACGTTACACTTAAAACACATTTGAGGCTCTGGAAACTTGTTTGTACTGGAGAGTTCAATAATAAAAAGTATAGGTATAAAGGAAAAATAATAAAGTGACTTGCTATAAAATTAAATATTTCTTTTAATTCACAAGTTGTTGAATTGAAGTTTGTAGTATTATAAAATCTATACTGTTTCACTACAGATTTGTGTATTGAATAAGAATGCTAGTGGTCAGAACTCTAAATATTTCACAGTGAAGCTCACTATGAATTTTGATAAATGTGTTCATTATTAGGTTGGGTTTCTGGGTATAGACTTTACCATAAGAAATCTGGACAGAGACACAATCTTTAGAGAGGAAATAATGGTTTAGAAATTTACACTTATTCTTTTTTTTTTTTTGAGAGAGAGAGAGACAGACAGAGCATGCGGGGAGGGGTAGAGGGAGAGGGAGAGAAACAGACTCCCTGCTGAGCACTGACCTGACAGGGGCGGTGGGAGGGACTCAATCTTACAAACCTGAGGTCACCTCCTGAGCCAAAATCAAGAGGTAGATGCTTAACTGACGGAGCCACCTAGGCACCCTGAAATTTACATTTAATACACTCAATAAACTTGTCTTATTCTATATACACTTACATAATTAAATATTTAATCTAGTTGATTTCTTTATGAATATTTTGAGAAATATAAAATTAGTGGTATCCAAACATAAATTCAATAAAAAATCGCATGTGTATAATCTAATAGAAAAATCATTTTGATACGGGTGGGCCACACTTGTTCATGATTGTCATGTAGTCAGAATATATTAATTATAGCATGATTTTATTTTTGTTACATTTCATTGGTGAATATTTGGATAAAGTAATTGAAATTAAAATGTGCTCATTCTTGGGTGGCTCCATGAGAAGCAAAGCTAGGAAACAAAAATAGGCATATTCTTTGAATCTGTGTGATTAATATTTAACCTAGGCATCCAGATTAAGGAATGTTAGTTGCTAATACATTTTAATTTGAATGCTCTTATTATATCACTGAATATAAATATTAAATTAGAATACGTAGAATGTTAGGTCTTTGTGAGTTTGGGTAATCTTTCCACCTTGAGAAGGAGATAGTCCGCAATGAGTTTGGAAACTGATCATCTAATTCCAAGTATAGGGACTTAGATTGGGTCTATTTCTCCAAACCATTTTTAATAAATGTTAGTTTGGGGTAATGAATCTGTTCATGTAGCATGCTTAATATCACTGTTTGCAGACTGACATTTATCTACCCACCTGTAGGTCCTCAGGAATCAGGACAGAGAAAGGAAATACGTAACAAATGTGGCATTTCTTCTTTGTTTAGTTACTTGACAGGGGCCAGTTAAGGCAAATAGTAATGTCAGGAGGGAACAGCGCACTTCATTTAGCAAAAAAAGAATACGGGAAGAACTTTGGGGTTAATGGATCCTAAAATGATTTGGGAAGTTTCCCAGATGTTATTGTTTCAAATATAATGAAAAGAAACTAGATTAATTATAATAATAGCTGAAATGTATTAATCAATTGCTAGTGGAAGGAATAATGGCAAACATTTCACATGTATTGTTTCACTTAATTTCTGTATCAACCTGAGAGAATAAAGTCTGCTCTCAGTTTCCCTTTCCTTAGAAAATTCTAGTGTTGAATGATATTAAGAAATTTGCTTGTAACTAAAGTTTGGAACCAGGAGACAAACCCGGGTTCATTTAATTCAAGTGTTAGTATGTTCTAGGGGCCTACTGGATGATTCATTAACAAAAAAATGAAAATAAAAAAGGTTCGTGGGCATGAAAGTTTGGAAAACCATGTTTTATATAATGGATATCTGTTTTGAAGTGCCAACCCACATTCATGTATTAATATATCCAAGAAGCAAAAATAAAATTTAAAAAGTCCATGTTCAAAGAAAGAAAAACATTTCATACTTACCTGTTCTTTTGTATTTACTTCTAATTTTTAGCACACTAGTCAAATCAATGAAAAATATCTGGCTCAGAATCCTGGGATTTGAAATGAAAAACTTGACAGGATGGATTCCTGAATGAGGACAGATATCTGATAGACACAAAGACCCACAAATTATGGTGCAGATGTGTGCACGTTATGTGCGCATTTTGATGCACGGCAAACAGATCATAAGCTTGTTGTTCATCGAAAAGTAGTGGGCCACACACAGTTTTTATTTATTTTTTTATTTTTCTTTTATTATTATGTTACCATACATTACATCATTAGTTTTGGATGTAGTGTTCCATGATTCATTGTTTGCGCATAACACCCAGTGCTCCACGCAGAACGTGCCCTCTTTAATACCCATCACCAGGCTAACCCATCCCCCCACCCCCCTCCCCTCTAGAACCCTCAGTTTGTTTTTCAGAGTCCATCGTCTCTCATGGTTCGTCTCCCCCTCCGATTTCCCCTCCTTCATTTTTGCCCTCCTGCTATTTCTTGTTTTTTTTTAACGTATAATATATTATTTGTTTCAGAGGTACAGGTCTGTGATTCAACAGTCTTACACAATTCACAGCGCTCACCATAGCACATACCCTCCCCAATGTCTATGACCCAGCCACCCCATCCCTCCCACACCCCACCACTCCAGCAACCCTCAGTTTGTTTCCTGAGATTAAGAATTCCTCATATCAGTGAGGTCATATGATACATGTCTTTCTCTGATTGACTTATTTCGCTCAGCATAACAAACCTCCAGTTCCATCCACGTCGTTGCAAATGGTAAGATTTCATTCCTTTTGATGGCTGCATAATATTCCATTATATATATATATATACACACACCACATCTTCTTTATCCATTCATCTGTCGATGGACATCTTGGCTCTTTCCACAGTTTAGCTATTATGGACGTTGCCACACACAGTTTTTAATCTACTCCTTTAGTTAGATAACTGGAACAAATTTTTTAATAGGAGTAAAGCTGTTTTCAGGTAAAGCTTAATTCACCACATTTATACCAGGATAAAGTTTAACACAAAAACAGTTCTTATATTATGCCAGACTAACAATGTCTGAAAGACTCTAATGCGATGATTAGCATAACTTTTCGCCTTGAATCAGAGAAATTCAGGAAATATAAGAAGTTGTGGTATTCATTAGATGTTATCCTAAGGTATAGTTCACCACTGTAGGTGGATGGCCTATATCTTTGAGTGAAAAGGAATAGCATCAAAACAAAAGTTGGAATAAAATGTATAATAGGTTTAAATACCACAAATAATATATTTTTACTTAATATAGCATCAGTGATAGACAATTTTAAAAATATGTCACCTCCCATAACCTTCATGCATAAATCATATCTGTCATGCTATTTTGGTTTGCAGTATTTTTGTTCTAATATTTCCCTGCTTGCTTAATTTCAGGATCAAATACATCTAATTGTTTATACACTAAATGCCACAATGATGATGGTAATTTCTATTCTGTGTTCTATAGCTCCTTTTAATTGACACTAAAACAACTGTTTAAACATTTTAAAAAATAATAATCAGCTGAAATGGATTATGCTGGATCATATAAATAATAAACTTGTTTTACTAAAACTAAACTTTTCTACCAAACTCAATTCAGGAAAACCACATATGTAACTAGGCACACTAGCAAAATTGGCCTTTGTTATATGCCCATTTATTTGGAGAGACGTTGGTAAGGGGGAAAGGATGATCTTTATCGAGCACCTACTATGTTCAAATTAGACAGCCCAGTAAAAATTTTCATTGAATTTCACCATCTTTAATGAATGTCACAAAATTTACTGGAGGAATGCTAACTATAGATAGAAAAAAAAGTTTTCTTTTGGCAATAGAGGGTTACATTACCAATATTTCACCATTGTGGGTCCTCATGATCTTAGGGGGGTCTGCCTAGGAATAAAGATATGGGTGTGAAAGATCGTTGATAAATGATCAGTTAATTAATGGATAGACCACAGCACCAGTGATGAGTCTAAAAGCCAGGAAAGAAGCAAACAGTGGTAGGCAAAATGAGTGACAAACTCTCTCAATAAGTGAATTAGGCTGAAAGTTCAAGGGGAAGGGGAGAGGCACAGAGGGGCATTTACATTAAGGAGGAACCTCCCGTTTAACAGGCACCGGACATTTAAGTATATTATCCCCTGTCCTCCCGTGAACCCTCAGAAGTATTAATAGCCCATTTTATAGGAAAAGTTCCTTGAAGCTGAGAACGTTTATACCGGTTATTCAAGGTTCCCCTGCTAGTAAATAGTGAAACCAGAGTCCAAAATCTAAACAAACCTGCTATATAATCACTCCAACAATCCATACTTTGTCAACTAAAGTCTTGCTACACAAAATGATCTGTGACACAGAACCCACAGTGTCCTCATCTGGGAGCTTTTTGGAAACGAAACCTCACCCACCCCAAACCAGAGCCACAGAATCAGAATCTGCATTTTAACAAGATGTCCAGGTGATTCTTATTCACACTAAAGTTTGAGAAGCATTAAATAAACTAAAACCCTCGCATAGAGCAACACTGGAAGTACATGGAGGCAGACACAGGAACTCCAGATGTGGAAGGAGCCAGAGAGAATTGAAATAACAGTGAGAGTTAACTCTGCAAATGCAGAGCACCTGCTGGGGGCCACTTCTGGGAAGCCTGGCTGCCTGCTCTCAGGCAGAGGCAGAGGATTAAATCGCCCAGACATGGCCAGACTGTGGCAGTCTAGGAATTAAATATATATATCTCTCAAGATGTGGACTAAAAATAACTTTGTCAATTATCTGCTCCTAACCCCACAATTGGCACCAAAATCGAGTCTCCTCCATGTCAGCCCCCAAATCAGGGTTTCAGAAAAGGAAGTGTTACCTCCCACAAAATACAACAGTGTCCCCCTGTATTTTTTCAGGATGACTCTGATTTCAAATATTGGGCTATTATTAGAGCAGGGATGACATTAGAAATAATAGTCTAAAATTTTGACACAGACGGCAGGGCATTTATTAAAAGGTATATCAATAAGATAAAATACCTACATATACAAAGTATAAGCTTTTAAAGTGTTGATTTGCTAGAAATTTTGCTAACTCTAGATGGATGCGCTAATATATAGCATTATGATGTGATGCAAATTCTATATTAGGATAAAACAAGAATCTCCTGATTTTTTGTTAATAGTTTATGGAGATGTTAAATGTTCAGTTGTGGCATGTCCCAGTTTCTTCACATTTATGAACAGTCTCAAATTTAAACATATCACATTATTGTTAAATTGTAAAGTCATTTGCTCATTTAATGTCTATTGTTTAAGAGACGTTAGATATTATTGTGGTTTTTAAGGTTAAAAATACCTCTGACTTGGTTCAGCAATCAGAGGCAGGCCCATAAGAAGGAAAGATGCGTGTTGTTGGCCGCATTTTAGAAGCATAGATGATTGGATGAACACAAAAAGAGGCTCATTCAACCTGGGATGAGGTTAAGTCCTTCGAAGGAGATATGAAGCTTAAGATGAGCAACGTGGGTGATTACTATGTGAAAACGTTGGTTGGGAAAAGTCCGGGGAATGTGCCACAGGGAGCAAAAGGCTCAGGAACCTGTGGAAGAATTACAAGGAGTTTGGGGTGACGGACATGTGAGACGTAAAATGGATTCACCCAGAAACCAACCTGTCTGTGTGGTCAAGTCTGATGTGCAGGGAGGTTGAGCTTTGTTGGATAGATGATGGGGAACCTTGAGGGAGTGAATAAAATGATCACTGTGGCGATTTAGGAAGACCACTCTGGTGTTGGTGTCCTGGGGACAGATTAGAGCAAAGAACCAATTAACAAAAGGAGAGACTTGGTGAGATTTAGAATTAAAAAAGCAGTAAAGTGACTTAATGTACTCTTCCATTACAATATGCTTAGGTAATGGAGTGAAAAAAATTTAAAACAGGCATCAATATTCCTCCTTAGGAAAAAAAATTAGAAAAAAATTTAATAAGATACTTGAATGGGAAGTAAGACCTTGAGGGCGTGGCTTTCACAACATGATTGCCCTGCCTCAGAAAAGGTGAAAACAATCTGGTGAGTAAGTGCAGAGGAGAGAGGGAGCCAGGGAAAATGGGTGCGGGTGCAAGGACACAGGACATCTGGGTCTGTGGGATATGGAGACTGTGGTATTAAGTGATGGGTAACAAAAGGCGGCAACCATCTTCAGAGGATGACTCCAACCAGTCATGGAGGTCAAGTCATTGGCAGGTCAGAGCATCAGCAGAAATAAGAAACTGGTTATGCATGGGACACGGGCAGGGTGATGTTTAAAATGCCAAAATACCTCTCCAACTGGATTGGCATCTACTCCAATCTATTGGCATCTACTCTAATCTATGAGAAAAGGAAAACCTGCATGTTCATGGAGGGGTCATTGTTTGAAGACAAGTCTTGTTTAAATTATTGGCAAATGTTTACTTAATTTGAAGCTTGTGGTTAGGGGATTATTTAACTACTCCCTGAAGGAGTCACTTGTATTCTTCATGAAATCTGGGGACTTTTGTAGCCAACATAGGGTAGGAGTCCCATAAGACCAGTTAAATACCGAGTCTTCGTTATGCCTGGCCTTGTGTTTCCAACCTAAGTAGTCATGTCTTTAGTATGAGAGCCTTGATGTTGTCTCAGGTCTACACTCCAGGACCCGGATCTTAAATTTCTAGCTGAGCCACCCAGACTAGGGTTTTCAAGTTAAAATATGGCCTCATGGCCATTTAAAAAACAAACAAACAAAAAAAACAAAAATCAAAGGAAAGGTAAATACATACAGAAAATTCCCACCAGACTTCCCACCATTGTAATATAGCCACCGTTGGTTTGGTGACAGTCCTTCTGCATATGTCTTGCAGGAACATGTGCCTTCATTGTAGACACAGTGTTTTTATCTGTTGTTTTTACTTGTTCGCGTTTGTACCCTGATCATTATTTTTTTTCCCTATCTGTGTGATACAAGGCAACCTCTCTGTTTCAGTTTCATCATCTATAAAGAGGGGTAAAATTAAAACTTACAGAGTGGGTTGGGAATTAAATTGTTAACACATGTAATGCAATTTGAATCATGCCTGGCACTCAATAGGCGCTCGGCGCTAGAGAATTCATTTTTGTTTATTACTGTTACTGCAATTACCAGTGTTATTACTATTTCACTCTTGGTTCTAGGGCCATGTGTGACTTCCCCCTGACCTTGCTCCATGTTTGTATGTCCCTCAGGTCATGCCCATAGATCTCTTTTATGATGTACCATATACATTCAGGTGGTGGGGTGAGGAGGGCGTGTTACCTTTGTCTATCAAAGTGATGTTGGAATAACTGTGTCCCCTCATGAGATGATGATGTCTTAGGTCAGATTTTCCTTTCATAAGAAAGCACCTGTCTCAGTTACAAGCACTTTGTACAGTGTCTCCCTGAGGCCTGACTCCTCTCTCAAGTTTACCCAAAAGGGCAGTATTGCAGAGCACCTGCAGAGCCTTTATGAGGTCTGTAGTCATGCCTGCTCGATCCCCTCCCGACAGTGTGGATGATGAGGAGGGAAAAGAGCAGTCTCACTGCAGAGACCCACTGGAAAAATCACTGTGACGGTAATGAAAACAACAAAGGTCAGAGAAGACTTCGCAGCAGGACAGACAGCCACATGACACAGAGGCAGATAGACCCACTAAATGTGGTATTCAAGTTGTCTTCTCTTACAATTCAGGCATGGTTTTTATTAGTGCGTCACAGCCATAATTTACCCTATTTCAAATATTATCACTATCTCTTCAATGCTTTTGCCTTGATGATTATCTGAATTCACAATAAACACGTTGCATTTCCATTCGACACTCTTGTAATCACACTTAGGTCATCATTCCATATATTAAAAAACTTTTTATCTGAATTGAAGTAAAGATCAGCGTATATGTTGTAAAGGGCGTCAGATTTCTCTTATGAGAAACTATATCTACAGTTCCTTGGAATCATACAGCCTGAATTCTTTATTACTTTTCACATGAAACTCATTACTTCCAAGGATGTTTGAGAAGTTATTTGAAGTTGTCAGGTTATGTTTTGATGGTAAATAATATTTTCCCTGATTGGCAATCAAAAGGAAAGTTATTAATAGGTAATTGAATTTTAGTTATTTCTAATAATATTAACTGTATCAATTATTAAAGCTTAATAGAATCTAGGAAAGTGATTTTAAATTAGAAGTCTTTTATTGAGGAGCTTTACTTATTTTCTTTGAAACGTGACTTATTTAGTGATTGTATTCATTGTGTCTTAGAAGCTTAGGTAGTCTGTCAACCAATGGGTTTTAACCATTTAAATCAGCTGCCAAAGATGTACCTTTTGAAGGAAGTTGAATGGCAAATTTACATACTTAGAATAAAGGTTTAATCTATTGTAGGGAGTAAAAATTACAAATTACAAATCTGCCCTCAGTTTTAAAAAAAGCAAGAGAATAACCGTGGTAGAGAATAAAATAATATAGATATATTCCTTCAATTTAGCCAAAAATACAGGCTGGTTTTGTGGTCTTCTCAAATGGAATCTAAGTCAACTTAAAAAGAAAACACAAGAAAATATTTGAATTTAAATTGCTTACCAGTTTAATTACGAATTTCCTTTCACACATAGCAAATAAACACATTTAAAGTTATTACAAATAGTAATATCTGGAGAAAAGTATTAAAAACGAGCAAACACTTGGAGAAATCACCTTATCACTTAGCCTGCTAACCCTCTATCAGCTCTGCTTGCATTTGTAGCTGAATCACTTCAGCAGTGTTTGACATTCTTTTTGTTACTGCTATTTATAGCAATAAGCTAACGTGAGAAAGGAACATATTCATTAAAATCGCTTAATGGCCAAAATGCTTTAAAAAATGATATTTTTAAACGGATGAAAACGATTCAGTTAAGTTGCCCCTATGATGTCAAATATGTATGTGTCTCACTTCAAGGGGGGACAGGTATCACAGGATGTAGGGAAAGAGTCCCCAGCCGATGTGAATGCAGGACTTAATACAGTCAGGAAACACAATGCCCCTGGCCCCTGGTAGCTAACCCAGAGACCTCTGGGTGCTGAGCTAGAAAAAATGAAGTCTGATTTTGACTTCATCATATAAACAGAATGTCATCTGCTCATCAAATTCCACCCACAGTGAACCCCTGGCATGGTTAATGATTATAATCTTCACATTTAATCACGGGAACTCAGTGACAGGCAAACAAAGGTTAGCTAAACTGACAGTTCAGATGGTTTCAACAGAGAAGAACTCCACAAGTTTTATTTTTAAATGTGCATGTACAATTCGAAAACACTTTTCCTGAAGTGCAGTTTGATTTGTATGAAGCCGACTTGCAGGCAACAACGGACTGTTGGCTTTACCCTCTGCATGGTAGGAATTCTGGAGCAGTTTCTCTCCAATGCCTGTTTTTCCAGAGCTGCTTTCCTGGGTGAATTAAGTTGCACATCCTTTAATCTAAAAGCAACAATCTAGATGAAAAGTGGATTATATTAACCGAAACTTTTCTCGTGTTTTCATCTTTCTTCAAATCCTTCCAATCTTTTGAATTCATATTCTAAATAATCTCATTTTAACATGTTTTATTCCTTCACAGGATATGCAAACAAATCGCTATAATTCAGTAAAATGAGGGAAAGATCTTGGGGCATGTTCTTTCAGGGCATGTATTCTGAAATCCGAAATGACAATACTGTCGTTTTGGGAATTTTACACAAACACGCCATGAAAGTAAAGATTGTTTATTATATTTCAATTGGGTAACTGTGTTGATTCAATGCATCCATATTTAATCAGTGATGACTACTATGTACCTAATAAAAAATTCAAGGTGCACAAAGATTTGACTATTTACATTTAATAAAAGTTTTAGAAAATTTGCATTCTATACGACGTATGCCATTAGATGAATGTGTTTTGTTTTTAACATTTTGGTACCTTTTCCAAGAGTATGTTTTCCCTTAGTTGATGAGATAGACATCAAAATGTATTAAAAATTATTTGATGATTTAAAATTCATTTGGAATTTATTAATTCTCATCATCAAAATATATGTTACTTCTCTTCATAAAACATTAATATGAGATCATTTTTAATGAATACTGTGTGGTATTTAATCAATTAGTACACCAAAATACTTCCTTTTACTTACCTTGTATTATTATTTTTCCACAAAATGCATTTGCTGTCCTTATTCAGCATGCCAACGTAGCTTAAGAATCTTACAAGTCTTAAGAAATCATTCAAATCTTAGAATTAAAAAAAAGAATCTTATAATTTTATAATTTTATTTCTTAAAAAAATAAAAGCTATCTTCAAAATAACTACCAAAAAAAAAAAAGAAAGAAAGACAAAAGAGAGAGGGAGTTTTGGGGTGCCTGGCTGGCTCAGTCAGTAGAGTGTGCTACTCTGGGTTGGGGGTTTGAGCCCCACACTGGGTGTGGAGATTATTTAAAAAAAAAAAAATCTTAAAGAGAGAGAGAGCAAATCAAAGAATACATCTAGGTGTGAAGAGAGTTCTGTGGGGTCTGATGTATATATAATTTAAAGTTCCATTTTAAGAAAGATGATACAAACTCATAAATAAGAAGGTATGCAAAGGACATCTAATGCACAGCATGGTGACAATAGTTAACAATACTATACCTTATACTGAAATTTCCTAAGAGAATAGATCTTAAATTCAGTCTCAACACACGCAGAAACATGCACACCTACACACACAAACACACACGGTAACTATGTGAGGTGGTGGATATGCTATTTAGCTAGATCGTGATGATCTTTTCACAATGTACACATATATCAAACATCAAATTGTATATCTTAAACATATGCAACTTTTATATGTCAAAAGAGTTTCAAAGTTGTTAAAAACGAACACAATCAAATTTTTTAAAGAGGTCAGCAAATAATAAATGATGAAAAATACCTCAAATTCCAAAATGTACATGTTCTTAATAACTGCTTGACAAACTCTACCATACTTCCTTAATATTTAGTTACGTACACTTTGATCTATGACAAAATATCACTTGCAATACTTTCTGTAGAGATAAAAAAGATAATTTTGTCTTTCTTTTAGCTCGACTAATCAAAATTTACTTTACATTACTGATTGTTTAGAAAAAATCCTTTCAGCTGCACAATTGTAGGATTTTTATCAAATTTGGGGAAATCTTGGTCTGATTTTTCCCCATCTGAGCCGTTCCAAACATACCCACTTTTGGTAGTGCTCCTGCAGGTTATACTGTGCAAATATAAGAATTCTGATATATTCCATTTTGCATGACACTCATCAAAGCAAAAAAATAAAATGTAAGATAAATTTATAATTTTATACAATGCCTTATTAAGAATGACCCTCACAAGAAAGAACTCTCAACTGATAAGGATTCCATGACCATAATAATAGTCTGCATATGCTGTTTTGAGACGTGTACAGATTTGATTCTGACTCCGTACATTGTTGACCTTGTTTTTCCTCTGTGAGCCATATACTTTAAAGATGTGTGTATGCAGAACACTTCATATCACAGTGTGAGTACAGGTCCCAGACTTTCCAGTTGAGGAACAGAGATGGGATGAAGGAAGCAGGAACATTCTTGGAAACAATTTCCACCCCAGGACAGTGGGCAAGAGTAAGCTATCCAGGGAAGTGACGTGAATCACAGCACTATACCCATTAAAAGTATCGTCACTCAACCTCCACTTAGCAACCACTCATAGCTCTCCCAGGCCCTCCAGAGAAAAGGTAATGGAGGGGAAATTTGAGTGGAAAGAAAGAGTGATCCTAAGTATGTCACTTTTGCAGATTTTATAGACATATGTAAACCCACAAACCATGTGACCACTTTGCTTGTTCAGGGCCTTAGGAAGGCCTGTGAAAGGGAGGAGGGTCCCTGAAGCTTGTGTTCCTTTAGGTTCATGGAAAATTGCCCTGTGGGTACAGTGTAGACAGTATGATCTGGATTCAGTAAACATATTTGACAATCTTTTGAAAACGGAGGGGTTTTTTTTTCCTATGAGTCACACTAAACATGTAAATTTCTTGAATTATATAACCATGCAAAATATAGATTGGTTTTTATAAAATTTCTCTCATGCCCTCTCACCCCTCATGAACATATGCTCACAAGGGCTCAGGTCCAGGCATGCACCAATCTCACATTTTAAACCTCAGAGGCAATAAATAGTTGTAACAGAGGTTCTATGTGACTCCAGCAAATTTCTCCTTTAGTCATGTCAAGAAATTATTGAGAATTAATGTCTAAAATCAGGGTCAGTCTAAATTCCCCACATGTTATCATCTTTGACTAAATCAAGCAAGGATTACATCCAACTAATAAAACTAAGATACTGACAAACAGCCCTCTGTTATTTCCTAAAATCAAGAATAAATTGAAGGGCACCAATTGGGATAAGAAACAATTGAGAAGATTCACATTTTATTTATGAAAATTCAAATGATTTCAGCATGGAGAAAGCCCCAGAAATTCCTTTTTTATTGTCAAATATAAGTATTTACCTATCCTTTGTATTTGTGAGCGAGAATTTATAGTATGGGTGTTATTAATTATATAGATGTACTTTAAAATCATAAAGAATGCTAATTTTTACTTGATAATCTATCTCATGCGTTGTTCACATTCTTGTGTTATAATTATATAATGAGAAAACCACACAAAAACTTATATTTCATAAACACATGTACTCCCAACAAAGTACACTTTTTAATTCACCATTAATAATTTGATGAAAGTCAGGTTTTATGAAATGTACACATTTTTTAAACCTACAAATCGATGTTCCCCTCTATGTTACCTTTTCCACCCAATCAAAATTTAAGTGCACAGCTTCTGCAGTTTTGTCCTGAGGAAGGTTACTGTTACCTGAGTTGTTTACAGTTAAGGTAGCTTTATCTCATCTGATACATGTTTGAACAATTTGCAATAACAAAGATTCCCTATCCTAAGTGTTTCAATGATCGAATACCCCGTTGGTGATCAGATATCTATTTATCTATTTTAGTAAATTATTTTGGCAAATGCCATGGGAACTCATCAGAATATTTTAACTAGAAGTGTGCATTCAAAGAAATGCTCAAGTTCTTTTTTTTTTTTAATGTAAAAATGAAGAACAGTAAAAACCGTAAGAAAGATAAGCGACAATTTTGCATGGAGATGGAGATTAGGAACGACGAAGTGGCGAAAGATCATTTTTCATCTATTTCCGAGGTTACATAACACATTGCTTGAACTGTGAAGATTTTATTAAAGAGGAAAAGAGAGGAGAAAAAAAATGATGTTGTGTTTTAAGCCTGAAATGATAGAACAATAGCAACAAAAGAGATTAGAAGTGTTGTTTATTCTCACATCATCGATTCTGGCCTGTAGACATTTAAAAGGATGCAACAAACAAGCCGAGAATGAATGGGTAACTCGTGTAACTTTTTCAATTTTACAGCCACAGAAGCAGGGCACGGTGACTTATAATCCCAGAACTTCTGCTATCTATCTAATGGGAAGGGGCGACGTTGAGGAATAGACCTTTCTAGAATACGTAAGAACCAAAGATCTGTGAAGGTTACTGACACAGAACGCAGGTCCAGGGATCTGAGCCTGAAGCCGAATCTCCACAATCAGTGTGAGCTCAAGAGGCCCTGTCTGGCCAGGAAACCACAGTAACAACAACAAAACGCTGCTGTGTCTTGGGAAAAAGATGCTAGCACCCAAATCCCGCTGATAGAAAGAAGCGAGGTTCTTTAGGCAAGTGAGTTAGACCGCGTCCTTTTATGAAAAATTTTAAAAATAGGGATGCTACCACATGTAGGTCACATACAAATGGAGTCAGATGATCTATGTGGCAGTGCTTTTAAATTATCAAGTGCAGTGTGGATAGCAGCCGTGTGAGTCCTGCAGAGAAGCGTGGCCCGGGGAGGGGAGCCATTCGCTCTGTTCTGCTCCGCTCTCAGGCGGTCTTCATCTTTGTCTGCCTCTCGCAGAGCCAACGCCTCAGTTCACTGGTTATGTTATCTTGATGATATACATTTTCACTTCCCATGCTGATTTTAGAACCCAACCCCATGGAAGAGATTCAGTGTCATGCGGATTTCATCTGAGAGTAGAAGTGAAGTGTGAGATAGAAAAGCTGTCCCAAGGGCTGTCGGGGGGGAAGGTTTTCCCCACGGACTGCGATTCTTTGATGAATAAGTCTTTCTTCAGGATACCATCCAAATGAATTCGGTGCCCAGAGAATAATGGTAAAAGCCTCCATGAGACCCCAGTGGATAAGCATCGGTTATCCCCTGCTCTACTGAGATCAAATATAAAATGGTTGCTTTGTTTCCAAAAAATGTGGTGCGTGCACCTACCATTTTCCCACTCATCTGTGCTGTTAGCAGAAATTCCATCCTGCTGCCCTCAGGAGCTCAGAGAAGTCAAATGTTTGTTTCACTGATTCTCCCTGATTGTACAGAAGGGCATCGGAGGGGAGGAAGACGCCACCGATAGTCACATAAGGCTGGAGTATCACTACTTCTGCCAAGCTACTTGTTACCATACAAAGAGTGGCTTTTCCTGTCAATCTTAATTTGCCTTTAAAAATTTGCTTACAAGCACAGTCATTATTTGTCATAGCTTCTCACGTGTGAACTGTGCCTCCAAACACCTTGGAGAGTAACAGCACACAGCAATAGCAAGAGAAGCTAAGCAAAATCTAAAGCAAACATTAAACTAGAAATAAAAGATTCGATAGGAGTTTAACTGAATGAAGCAAATTAGCAAAGAGAGATTTCCCCAGAGGAGAAAACAAAACAAAACAAAAGCCAGAAAAATGACCTTGCTTCCTTACATTGTCACTTTTATAGCTAGCAAACCATAGAATGATGTTTGTGTGTATAATATACCGATTACATACATATAAATTCATCATTTCACGGTGTCCCAGAAGAGAAAGCCATGATCTACTCTTTGTGATGGCTGCCACTAAATTGCTGGAAATCATCAATTATTTCACTGTGCTCCACCACCCCGGCCCTCTCTGCAGACAAACAAAAGCCAAACCTCATCCTCAGAAAGGACCAAAATAGCAATTACAAAATGACAATTAATTGTGATTTATACTTAAAAAATGTGTCTTTTTTAAAAGGAAGCTTCCATGAGTCACTGGATCATGGTACGGTAAACATTGAAAGAATATTTAACGTATCAACATTATTACTGACATTTCGAAAAATACTTAAAACTGAAATTTTCTGGTACTGAGGTTTGGGACCAATAGTGCCTGAGAATCATTGATCTATTTATATCTCAGTCCTTGAACAAAAGTCCACAAAGCAACTACTTTTATTAGCCCCATTTTAGAGATGACAACACTGTGGGAAGGAGAAAATACTCTTGCAAATTTCTCAACATCACGTGGTCTGTAGGCGCTGGGTAGTCTCATTCCAGAGCCCATGCACTGAAATCACAGTGGTGTCTCCGGACCAACAGGGCAACAAGGGAGGCAGAGTGGATCCCACAATATCCCCGCTCTTCTTTGAAAATCTCCATTTTCTTTCAGCACACCCATTTCGAACTTAGAAACCTACAAAACAAAGCATCTTCCTAGCAGGCTCTTTGGTTGTTCAGATATAAATATGGAAAGGGAGCTAATGAATATATTCATTTTTTTAACCAAGCCCACAATTGTTTCAGATTTTAAAGTCTCTCATGCAAATTGTTGCTTTACATCACAGTTATTTCTATAGGTGAATATGCATATCCCACAAATTACCCTCGCGAACAGATCCCACATCATGCCTTCATGCTGTGCACATTGAAGGAGCAAATATGTGAGACTCTGGTTTCCAGAAGACATCATAAACGACGTTTCTTTGGAGTGGATTTTACTTTCATTTTGGTCAAAAATGTAACAGCTAAGCAAAAAGAAAACGAAGCCTCTTATTCCCATTTTTTTCTAATTAAGATAGTATTGTTTGTCTTGTAGTTTTTTTAAGAATGTGTTTTTGTTAACAGTAACTCTGCCATTATTTTTATTGTAATTAGCTAGCTCAAATTTCAAGCCTTCTATTATTTCAATGGTCAAAATTATCTTGACTGATTTGAAGTATATAATCCATTTTTCTGTATTTGAATGTTTTTTCACAGATTGCTTTTCTATGAGAAAGTTCATTCTGCCAACGTTTAAAATCAAAGCAAGAAAAAATAGGATAGTATATAAATTACTAAAACAATGCTTATTTTACATGGCTTATTTTATTGTAAAAATGTTTTATTTTGAAACAATCACACATGTACAAAAATTTTGCAGGCAGAAGATGGCTAACTTATTTTTTCCGAATCACTTGAGATGAAGCTGTCTTCCTGACACCCATCACCCTGAAATAATTGAATGTTAATTTCTATAGACAAAAACAATCTCCCATGACTGATGCCACTAACAAAATCAACAAATTAACATTAATACATCACTGCCGTTTAATCCTTAGACCTCATTCGTGTCTCACCAAATATCTCAGTATTATCTCTGTGACAAAGGGGTTCAGTTTGGAATCACTGCATTTAGTTTTCATTTTGCTCTGGTATCTTTGACTTTGGAAAAGTTGCAGGTTTCCTATCTATCAGTCATGACCTTGACATTTTTAAAGATTGCAGGTCAATTATTTTGTAGTGTCTCTTGGTTTGAGTCTGTTTTTGTTTTGTTTTTTTTTACTGCCTCATGTTTAGATTCAAGCTAAACATCTTTGCTGGAAAGTGATGCTGTGTTTTTCTGATTGCATCTTATTGGGCAGAGCAGGATTTCAGTTCGCCTACTACTGATGATGTTCATGGTGATCGCTTGGTAAAGTATGTGGCAGGCTTCTCCACCCCAAAATTATAAGTTTCCTCTTTATAATTAATAAGAATTGGGGGGGAGGTACTTTAAAACTTTGTAAGTATCCTATTCCTCATGACACTTTTATTTTTTAAAAAGATTTTATTCATTTATTTGAGAGAGAGAGAGAGAGTGAACATGAGTAGGGGGGAGGGGCAGAGAGGGAGGGAGAAGCAGACTCCCCGCGGAGCAGGGAGCCCAATGCGGGGCTCGATCCCAGGACCCTGGGACCATGACCTGAGCTGAAGGCAGCCGCTTAACCATCTGAGCCACCCAGGTGCCCCAACCTCATGAAACTTAATTTTTATTTATTTGTTTACCTCTCAGCGGACTCAGGTTTTATATTTCACTTAATTGGTTGCAATATATTACCAGAATAATAAATTCTGATGGTCAGATTCTCCAGAATTTGCCCAGCGGAGAGTTCTTTAAGGCAGATGACCTACTTGACCTGTCATTATGATTCTCAGAGCACTTCCTTGATTTGTGCCACAATAACGGATTCTACACTCATCTGGTTCTTTCCTGGCCTCTGCTCTGGGAAAAAGCGCCCTGGTTCCTTTTACCTATAATGTTGTGCAGTTTCCTTGGAAGGGCATATATAGAGTCAGGCTGATCACAGTAATTCCATCCGAAACAATACTGCCTATGATTTGTCCCTAACCATTCAGCGTTTCTCTGTGATAATGTCGTGTATTCTGCGGGCCTTTTTCCAGTCATGTCTCACCAGACTGCACGAAACATGGTAGATTCCAGGGGCACACTTGTGAGGTGTTTGAAATCCAGGCGTCTCTGCCAAAGCTCTGCATTCCCCACCCCTTTGCCTCCCCACCCCACCTCTTTCTCAGGGATGTGACATATGTTGCACACTTCCCCCTTTTGCAAAGAGTCAGCCTGAGTGAACTCACCCACACAAAAGTCACCAACCCCCACATTCCTAGCACCCCTGCTCCATTGGCCCCTGCATCATTCCACACCCTTCAAAAGATGATTTATCATTTTTCCCCATCTTTTCTAGTTGTTTCCACAGTACCTATAATCAGGTACTCTCTTCTAATTGTATTAGAAGACTCTTAACTTCAAATTAATAGATTATTTCCTCATTTCTTTTCTCTTCTTGGCTTTGTACAGGCATGCTTTTCCTACATTAGATATATATAAAAAATATACACAGGTCTTTGGTGTGTGTGTGTGTGTGTGTGTGTGTGTGTGTGTGTGTGTGTGTTTTGTGGGGGGGGGCGTTGCCGATAGGTAAGGACAAGAAAGTGTTTCTGATTACCTGGAATTAGCTTTAGGGTCCAAAATGTGTGGATAAATTAGTTTTTGTTTGTTTCCGCCTGAGCAGGAGGGAATAAAACCTGTATGAGTTGCTTTTCTGATTTTGTTCTCTCTACTGTTATCTTAAATGCAGAGACTGGTTTCTTCCCCTTCTTCAGAGATAGGCTCTGTATCCTACAAAAATGGGTTTTCCATGTGTTTTCTCATTCTGCAGAGTCACTTTCTGAAACTAAACAGCATTCTATGGCTGTCTGCTATCAATCTGTCCAGTCCTTTCCCTGTGTGTAAACAGGTGCTTTGGGTTTTGCACCCAACCTTTAAGAACTGCATTTGGCTGGGTCTTGTTTGATCATCACTATCTGGGTCCTTTTTCACTGATACCTTCCTTATGAGCTTAATGTCTCTCTACACATCCTGGAAGGTCTTCCAAGCAGTCTGATTTTCTCCTGGTTTTCTAAAACAACACACGCACAAAGAAAAAGAAAAAAAAAATGCTCTTGTTGCTTTGAGATTATTTCTAGGAACAGAAGGGAATAATGCCAGCTTTACACATCCTCAAACAGAGAATCAGCGAATCCATTACCCATTATCACTCTATTAATTCCCATATTTTAAGGATGAAGTATCCAGCATAAAGGGGTTGGTTATGTGAAGTATTTTCCTAAATCCTGAAGCTCTTTTATAAAGAAGAGACCACCTGGTTGCCCATATGTTACATCTTAATTTGAACACTTAAGGTAGTACCTTATTTACATAATAGCCAATGATGAAAGCATGTGAGACAGAATCAGAGATATAGCAAAAGAGACGGAATGATGATTCTCATGAATGGAAATGAAAATGCACACACATAGGGAGAACCCCAGAGGAGATGCTATAGCAATGTGACACTACCCAGCATGTTTCTAAAAATCAATGAGCTAACGTGAAGCTTAGAGGGTCCTTAGAATTGACTGCAACAAACCACTTAGTTGAAATCTCCTATAGAATTGTAATGATTTAGAAGAGAGAAGATGCTTAATAAAAATTCAATTGCTTCTCTGAATTAAAGGCCAGTCACACTGAAGTGTTTAAGAGTGTCAAATTTCTGTTTCCAAGTATTATAAGATCTTGGGGTAGAGATGGACCGACTGCAGTTGATGTATTGGAAGGGAAATCAAGTTCTGGACCACTCATTTCCTCTGTGTGGAGGGGCTTTCTCCACATCCATGCAATTCTTGGACACCAGCAGGGTGTCCCACCATGCAGCTCAATTCCCATGCCCTCGCCAGTAGGGAAATCACAGCAGATTCTAGGGTTGAGGGCTCAGTCCTACCAGACGATTCTTCCCCCTACCTCAACACCACATCAGAGGCCAGTTGCAAGCCCAGGCTATTATGACCCATGATTCTGACCCACCGGCTGGAGATTGGGATTCCCCATGACCCTCTTTGGACCTCAGATGTCATCCCAAACCCAGGTCCTTACCTGTGTTTCTAACCAACTGGCCATAATTCAGAAGTTCCCACCACCCCCTCCTTGGGTTTCATTAATTTAATAGAGTGGCCCACAGAACTCAGAGACACATTTTACTTACTAGATGACTGGCTTATTAAAAACATGGTATAACTCAGGAACAGATGGAAGGTATGCATAGGGCAGTCTATGGAAGAGCTAGAGTTTCTATGCCCCGTCCAGGAACATTTCTTCCACTACCTCCTCAAGTTCACCAGCCCAGACAGCTCGCCAAACCCTGTTCTCTGAAGACTGTATGGAGGCTAAGTTACTTAGGCGTGATTGATTAAATCATTGACCGCTGGTGACTGAGCGATTGATTCAACCTCCAGCCACTTCCCGTCCCCGGAAGGCAGGGCGTGGGACTGAAAAGTTCTAAACCTCTAGCCACTTGGTTGGCACCACTGGGGACCAGCCCCGTCCTCAGGGACTTTCCAAAAGTCACGTTGCTGCTCTCATCACTTATCAAATCTGAGGATTTTAGGAGATCTGTGCCAAAAGTGGAAAGGAAGAAAAAGTAGATATTTCTTAGTATAAATCACAATATCGCAGAAAGCCATGATGACCACTAAACCCTGGTCTCCAGATCTTTAAAATCCACAAGCACTAACAACAAAAAAGATGGAGAAATTCCAAAATATTTTCTTTTTGCTCACTTTGCAGTCCAATCCATTTTAAATCATTTAGTGCATTAGTCTACCTTTGACATAAACATGAAAAATACCATATTGCCTTCAGGAAAGCTTAAAATCTCAAATAAATAGATTGAATTTTTTAAAATGATGTGCCAACTGTGTATCTCACCTCAAAATGCTCAGTATCTACTTAATGACCTTGTTTGTGGTATCATTACAATTTCTGGCAAGCTCTTGCTAAAGGAACTTTAAAAAATTAACACTAGTTAAAAACCAGGAGGAGATAATTACCCTCATTAATGAGGCTGCTTACCAGATTCTACAACATTCGCTGGCACAGCGGGAAAGCCAGGCTATTTTTAGGTCAGGTATACTTACCCTTGACATTCCTTAATTACTTTTCTTAATTTTCCTTGACTCACCTTAACTGCCAGGGTGTTTTGTCCCCCAAACTGACCACCGATTGTAGAGAGATCGGATGACAACGACCCATTGTTGGACTTGGTAGAACATTGATCCTGAAAAGGTTAAGCTCTTTTCAAAGAAACCAGAATCACAAATTCTATGTTAAATCTCAACACTGAGGCTGATTTTCAACACGGTGAGTGGAAAACTGAAAACGGGATAAGAAGATTGTCATTCAAGTACACAATTTTTAAAAAGTCAGTATCATAAAGTCTACCAGAAGCAATGATACTCACAGGGGGTAACTGAGAGAGGGAATGATAGTAAGTTACGAAAATACTGGGTACTGATGATTTCTATGTGTGCAGCTCTTTTAATTTTATTGTTTTGTTGGGCGCCTGGGTGGCTCAGTTGGTTAAGCGACTGCCTTCGGCTCAGGTCATGATCCTGGAGTCCCGGGATCGAATCCCGCATCGGGCTCCCTGCTCAGCAGGGAGTCTGCTTCTCCCTCTGACCCTCTTCCCTCTCGTGCTTTCTATCTCTCATTCTCTCTCTCTCTCAAATAAATAAATAAAATCTTTAAAAATAAAAAAAAAAAAATTTTATTGTTTTGTTAAATTTATACAGCGCTCTGATGTGGTGAAAAATCAATCTGTTGATTATCAACATTCTTGGTGGTTTAAGACAGGATAAGTAGCTTCACTCAAAGCTAGGTCCTGGATTAAATCTCATAAAACTGACAAATTATTTTAATGCAATGGCATGTTTTGGGGAAGGAAAATAAATCCCCTGACAGTCTCATCTGCTGTTTTATAAATTAGAAAACGCTAATAATATTTGAAAATAAGGCAGTGATAATAAAAGCAATCAGGTGGTTTGACGTCAGTTTTGCATTATAAAGGGGTTTCTTTTTGTTTATTTGTTTCCCTTTGGGAAATCCTTAATGTTTGCCCATATAAAGTAATAATAGTATAATGGAGTGGGTTCATATCAAAAATAAAGCTAAGCAACATTTAAATGATGATTCAGGAATCATCATTGGCACGAACAGTTGTAAAGCAAATTAATAAAGACTTTTAAGTGGCTCAAAGTGGTGGCAAAGAGTAAGAGAGCTGAGAAGCAATAGTCAAATGCGAAATCTCTAATCCCAATATAATCAGTATCATTTTCAGGGTCCTTGCTCAGTGCAATTGAACGCCGACGTGCCATTTTACGTACATTATCTGCAGTCTCTAGGGAATGGTTTACAATTTCTTAAGGGACATGCTTTAAATTTCTTTCTTACCCACTAGGAAAGGTTTGACACACTTGTTATCACGATTAGCATATTTCCTCGTAAGGGGAAAATTAGTAAGTGATGTTTAAAGTATCAACAACGTATAACCCTTGAGGACCAATTAAATAAAATTGTGACCATAGGTGACAGAACTACTATGCTGACCTAGTGGCCACTGGTGCCCTTTTGAGACACATGCACGTAGAATACTGCTGTCACCAACTACAATGAAATAGTAACTTTGTTCGTGTAAAATGTATCTGCTGATATGGGATACTGACGTCATCGTCTGTCTTAACACCATGGCTCTAACAAACAAACGGGTTTTATCGAAATGCAGCAGCCTTGAACATTGTCCATGGGACACCGAGTCTGTCAGGTAAAAATCTCAAGTGCAAAGAGGAAATCAACAATTTAGCAGTTAAGTTTCTTCCCACCATAGATTTGCCGGATTTAACTGTTTAATTCTTGTAGCTTAAGTATAATGTTTTTCTTGTCTTTCAACTCTTTGATATATTTTCTCCTGTACCTAAATGTCCCTCAGTACACAGTACAATCTACTTTTTAAATATTTATTTATTTATTTATTTATTTATTTGAGAGAGGGAGAGAGAGAGAGAAAGAGCAGAGGGGGAAGGGGCAGGGGGAGAGGGAGAGAGAGAATCTCAAGCAGACTCCCCACTGAGTGTGGAGTCTGACACAGGACTAAATCTAACAACCCTGAGATCATGACCTGAGCCAAAATCGAGTCTGATGCTTAACCGACTGAGGCACCCAGATGCCCCCGGTAAGTTCTATTATAATGGAAAAGAACATGAAATTTGTACTCATGAAGAACTGGATTTGTATCCTGATTTTTTGGCAGGTTAACTATTTTACATCATAATTGTATTTATGAGCTGCAGTTTTCTCATTTTAAGCATAATATTTGTGCTCCGGAATTACATTTAGAATATCTGAGCTTTATACCATACCAGTAGCATTTGTGTCTCTCAGATAAAGTATTTAATTACCCAGCGTATGAGTAGCTTATTCTTTCATACCCATGTAACCCATTGACAAGGCATGTGGTTTCTGTTCTTCCTGATTCCCATGGATGCCTTAAATAATTTCTCTACCATCTGGTCATATACCTACCGTTTCCTGCAAAACAAAGCTCATCTTTTTTGGATTACATATGCAATTTTTCTAAATTATAATTTCCTTGTTGCTGGAATATGACTCCCCTGTCATATCCTGTCTTTTGGTTATTTTTCTGCCATATTACATTATCATAATTATGTATTTACATTTTAAATAATGTCCTTTTTAATAAAATTGAGAAAATAAATATTTTTATTATTTTACCTGTTTCTCAAAGTACTTTGTAGTTTAAATTTAATTTTATTAATTTAATTTTCTTATTTTATTTATCTATTGTTCTTTGCATTGATCCTCTTTGGACTTCAGCATTTTCTCAGATGACCTCCTCCTCCCCCCCCTTTTCAGCCCTTGAATAAAACCCCTGCTGCATTTTCCAAAGATTTCTGGGCAGGACACCTGGCCCCTAAAAGCAATCACTCTAACGCTAGGTTTGTCTCTGTTATGCCACCAGACCGAATTTGAATTCATTTCTCTAATTAATTTTTTAAAGTTTTTATTAATTTATTGTTTGAGAGAGAGAGAGCCTGAGCACAAGCAGGGGGAGGCAGAGGGAGAAGCAGACTCCCCACTGAGCAAGGAACCTGATGCAAGGCTAGATCCTAAGGTCCCGGATCATGACCTGAGCAGAAGGCAGACACTTAACCCACTGAGCCACCCAGGTGCCACTCACTTCTCTCATTTACTGGGTTTCCCTCAGTCTGCACAGTCCCCCCTGGAATCATTCTTTTAAAGGTTGGGAATTGTCTCTATACTCTGTATAATTTTGTTTCCACTTACTTATTTCTTTACAACTTCTGGTGTTATACATCCATGTGACGTGCCTCCCTCCGCCTCTCCCTCCGCCCCCTTCTCCCTCCGCCTCTCCCTCCTCCCCCTTCTCCCTCCGCCTCTCCCTCCTCCACCTTCTCTCTGCTTCTCTTCCTTCTGTCCCCTCTTGCCTTATTCTTTCTTTTACGCTTTGTCATTTTCTTTAGATTCTGGGAATAGAGTGTTCAGGCATTTGATCAAACCTTAAAATATCAGTCAGATTCTTTGCAACTGAACAGTTTATGGATCCCCTGAAACTCTCTAAATCTATCTTTGCATGAAGCACTAAGTGTGGTATGAACTATATCTGACTGTGAGAAAGTTAATAAATGTTTTTAGATGTCCATAACTGATTTATTCCCAGTAAGCCCACATTTACAAAGCAAAATGCTATCCTAGAACATTACTTTTTAGTAGAAAGCTGTCTTCCAACTTTTAAAATAATAGGGAACGATTTTAACACATATGATGTCTTCTGACCAGTTTGGATCATTATTAACTTCTCTAAATTAACGTCTTATTCATTATGAAACAGGTGACAAAACAATAGTCATCTCTTAGGGACTTTTCCCCCTTTGTTTTATAATAGTAAAAAACTCATCTAAATCATAGTTACAGGAGTTATGAGAAAGAGGCAGATTACATGATTGGCATTCATGATGGCATTCACTAATATCTGGCTTGGCTCTAAGTCTCAATGCAGAAAACTTAGAAGAAAAGAGTCAAGTGACTTTTACTTGAATAATATTACGAAGCTTTATTTTTAGTGGACTGGTGTATAGCACTCATATGAATAAACCTTTTCCCTCTTCCTTCTCTGCTCACCACTCCACTGTCGTTCACCATTCAGTAATTATAAAAACGATTTTCATCCTTAAAGAAAGCAAATAACTATGATTACCACTATAAATCTCACACTGACTTATAAGAAATAAAAAATGTTTTAGATACAAACAGCCCTTGCGCTGCAGGAATCTCAATGAGACAAACCAGTCAATGAGACAAACCCACATTAAGAATACAGACATAAATAAACAGTTCCAAGAGTAATATGTGCATTTAAAATTTGAGAGTGATGTGAAAGGGAAGAATAATTCCTGGAAGGTAGAGGAATAAGAGATATGTTAAAAAGTCAAATCCTAAAAGCAACTTAGCTCCTTGCCAAGCCCTCATCACAAACTCCTTTGAGTGCTGTTATAGTGAATGAGATTGGGGTCCCCACCCCTGATGGCAGCAGGTACTGTCCAGGATTCATTCAAGGACCCCCTGGAGTTAAAGCTCTCCAGCAATTCTCAGAACAAATAGAAAGGTATACCTCATTAGGGACAAAATAGGTTGCATGTTCCTGGCAGCAAAACCCACAAATGGAGGTTATCCAGTAGTTGATATTTACTCTACAGCAAAAATACAAAATTTAAAAATAGAAAATGTGAAGCTCTATTGTACGAGCTCTGTGGTCAGACACCTTGGGTTTACAACTTGGCATGAGCCTACTTAAGTTTCTAAAAATCAATTAATCTCTATCTTCGTTTATCTAGATTTCAGTCAAGTTCAAGGTTATAGCTGGACCTTGTCATTATCAGTGAGAATCACCACCCAAACTGTATGTCATGCACTCCTCTCTGCTCACGCCCAGCTTCCTTTCACCTTTCTCTGTCTTATGCCATAACTTATCAACTTTTCAATTCCAGCGGGACTTCTACTCATTGATTCTACCAAATTTTTAATATCCGTTATTTTTGTTTATGTCTTTTCTCTTCTTACCCAACTTAAATCTATAATAAAATTTTATAACCACTCCCTTATTCACTACGTCTCTCATTTGGCAAAAACAAAACCTTGATTAAATCCAAACTTCTGTCTACTCCACACTTCACAAGTGCAGCTAGAAAAGGAGCATAAGCGTAGGCTGTTGGCCTCACTTTTAATCAGTAACAATGCACCCCAAGTGTGCCCTCAAGGCTGCCAGGCAATCACACTACTACTAAGGTTTCTAGAACATTTATTCTCCCTTATTCGAAGGTAGCACTTCAGTCTCTCTTCTCTCAAACTATGATGTCTCCCTTTCCAACCTCACATTTAGCTGGTTATCTAGAGACCCACACACAGCTACCCAACCACCAGCATCTGCACCCTGTAATTCCGCTGTCCTGCAGCTTACCATGGACAAGCCGTCTCAAGCACAGCCACAGAGACTCTCTCCACTTCTGCTCTGACTCCTGTTTTCTCCCCCTTACACCAGGACATATTTGTAGTGATCCTCCGCTATCCCCATATCATTTGTTCTTTGCTCTCCGATGGGCCATCCCATCAGCATCTCAAGAAACCATTACTCTGCCCCTCGTGAATATGTAAAGCAACAAAAAGACTACTTTCGAACCCACTTACCTGCTAGCGATTGCCCGTTTGTGTGCTTCTATTGTTTCCATCACTGCCTCCAATCTCTTCCCACCCATTCTCAAAACTCTCCAACAGGCTTTGGTTTCCACCACCTCAACAAAACTGCCCAGCTTAATGCCACCAATGACTACATTGTTGAATCCAATGGTAAATTTTAGGCATGTGATATCATTGATTATTTCCTCCAAGGGAAAAAACACTTTACTCAATTCCAAGGATAACTTTTGCCCCTCATTTCTACTTTCCTCATTCAGTACCCATCAATCTTCTTTACTGGAATTTGTCTTTGCACAGGAGAGCCCAAGGACCCTTCTCTTGTCTACTTACTCTCACGTCCCTGGTGATCTCCCCTAACCCATGATTTTGAATATTATTTATCTATCAATTACTTCCATATTTATTTCTTCTCTATTTCAGCTTTTCTCCCAAACTTTAGATCAATGTGCACACTGGCAAATATATATCTCCACCTGGATGTCTAATCCCAAACTCAACACATTCCAAGATGAGTGTCTGGCTATCTCGAAACCCACTTTACCCACAGCTGTCCCCATTGATGCTGATGACCTCTATTTTAACATTTCCCTGGGTGAAACCCACCCAGTTATCCTCAACTGCCCACTTACCTCACACCTGACATTCAAACACAGGAAACCTGGGTAACTACACCTTTAAATTATATCAGAATCAGGGGCGCCTGGGTGGCTCAGTTGGTTAAGCATCTACCTTCGGCTCAGGTCTTGATCCCAGGGTCAGGCTACCTGCTCAGCGGTGAAACTGCTTCTCTGCTTCTCCCTCTGCCTGCTGCTCCTCTCACTCGCTCTCTCTCTCTCTCTCTGTCAAATAAATAAAATCTTAAAATATGTATATCAGAATCAGATTCACTTCACAGTCACAACTGCTTCTACTGTAGTCTGAGCAATATTGCTTCAATCCTCTAGTATTTTAATAGTCTTCAAACAGGTGTCCTTACCTCTGTCCTTACTCTCCCCACAGTCTCTTCTAGGCCAGAACAATCCTTTAAAAACATGTCAGGGCATGTCCCTCTTCTGTCCAGAACCTTCCATAGTCCTGCCCTCTACCCTTCCCCATGTTACTCAGTAAAAGCCCTGGTTTCTTCTGCTCGGAATACTTTTCCCAATTATCTGCTTTGCTGTGTCCGTTTAGCTCAACAACAACCTCTTTGCTCAGATATCATCTTTGCAATGAAGCACATGTTCTCCAGCTATGTAATCCTGCCGCCAGATCTCTGCTCCATGAAGACCCACCCAACCTCTGTTATCCTGCTGTGCTTCTCCGGTTGTCCAAACCCTGTTGTGCTTATCCTTCCTAAGATCCTGTATAATTTACTTATGAATTAATTTATTAGTTTCACTGTTTATCATCTATCTCTTCTAGCTAGAACATATGATCCAATAGAATAGCGATCTTTATACATTTTGTTCAATGGCACATAATTGTTGCTCAATGCATGTAACTTAATGAAATAAATAAACTAATTAAATAAATCTGTTAAATATTGTTATTATGACTACCATGCAATAGGCTTGCTGTAAGAACTAAAAGAAAGATTCAATATAATTTGGTTATCCATGTGTCTGGTAAAATGAAGCCCTCAGTAAATGTTAGTATATTATCATTAGTTTTTATCAGCTTAGATTGTCTTATTGCTTAGTCAGTGCTGAAAAGGTACTCATCAAATAGCTTTTATAAACTTGATGGCAATTAAAAGTATTTGGGGGAAGTATATGTGGAAAACGCTATTTGCATACTAATTTTCAATAACACCAATACAAAATTGATATTTATGTTTTATTTAGGAGAGCAGTAATTTTATTTATTTGTTTTATCTTTTTTTAAGATTTTACTTATTTATTTGTCAGAGAGAGAGAGGGAGAGAGAGAAAACAAGCAGGGGGAGCAGCAGACAGAGGGAGAAGCAGGCTCCCCACCAAGGAAGGAGCCTGATGCGGGACCCTAACCCAGGACCCTGGGATCATGACCTGAGCCGAAGGCGGATGCTTAACTGAGCCGCCCGGGCGTCCCTAGGATAGCGGTAATTTTAAAGTGTGCCAGAATCATATTTTTAAAAAACTTGACTTACCTATTTTTATACATATATGTGTGCACCTGTATAAGATGTTTACATCTATATTTGTGCATGTATGTGTATATGTATACATACATTATACTAAATATACATATAATATTAACAAAAATTCTGATTTTTTTCCTAGCCTGTTAGAGTTTTATCCCAAAATAAAGCAAACATGAAATGATATTTGAGAAACTGACATTTGCTTCTGTATTGGATTTCTCAACAAATCCAATACAGAAGCAAATGAAGAAAATCCAAGACAAAAATGGCACAGTAAATTACTACAGTGTCAAGAATTGTGCTTCGTATGTGCCTCTGCTCTGTTTTCCCATGGCCATTTCCTTCTAAAAATTGCCTTTGTATTGTCAATATTCCTAAAAGCAATATTCTCGAGGTTACATGCTGCTTGTATTTGTTTCTTTTCATTCTCATAAACATAGCAAATACCATGGCATACTGACAACCCTTTGCAAATGTGTTAGAACTCTGACAGTACTTCTCACATTCATCCACTTCTCTCTATCTGCACGTCTCAGCCAGAGCGGGCCACCTGTATAAAACAAATGACATCTAACTGTGTCCTACACACCCATCCAACGAGTCCTTCACAATAGTCAGAGAACTCTTTATAAAATCAAACCCTATTATGTTTTTCTCTTGCTTAAAATATCTCTTCTGCAGAACAGAGTTCAAATACCTTCTCCTGGTGAGCAAGGCCCTCGATGAGCTGCTTTTGTTACCCTATCTTACTGCAAGTCTTGTCTGTGTCTCCTCATTTCCACAAGGATTTTGGCCATATTGACCAGTTAAAATCACCTAATATGCCATAGTCATCTCTGAAGCATTGCACAGGTATCTCCCAGTCTGTAAAATTAAACATATATATATATATATATATGTGAGATATATAATCATAGATAATATACATATGCTTTCTCTATCCAAGAGACTTTGCTCACGGACCTTGCTAGTTCCTACTTACCCTTCAAAACTCATACAGGCTTTAGTTCCAAGGGGAGTCTCTTTTGACTGCGTGTGTTTGGGTTTACAGACCCACCTCTGTGTCCCCATAGCACATTTCACTTTGCCAATGATAGTGTATCCCCTGTCCACAATTCCCAGCTTGTTTACTTGTTTCTCTTTCATAGGAGGCTACAAAATTCAGGCATACCATATTCTCAACCTAGATAGCAGTTGATAGGGGGCAAATATTCAATGATGGTTTGCTGAAAGCATAATAGCCAAAATGTAGCCAGCAAAATCTAGCTTCAGGGCTGATAAACATTGGAAGACATGGTTGTGTGATGAGCTCAGTGCATCCAGTTTGGGTCTAGAAACCACCTGGCATCACAATCCCATCTAGAATCTCGAGGTCTGATAGTCCCAGCCATGTTGAAATGTTTCTTTTTTTTCTTTTGTTGTTGTGTTCCATTCTTTCATTCTTTGACATTGACTAAAACATTACAGCTAATGTTCTTATTAAACATCATCATTGCTTTTAGCTTTTACTGTTTCTCAGTTTCATCAGAGAATTTCCTCTCCCTCATTGACTTAATTATCTCCCCTCAGAATGCACCTCCTCTCATTACCTCTTCGAATTAAATCCGCTCATTTTCCAATATTACTATATTTCCAGAGAGGGTGGATGGCAAGATTGTTTTCAAAGTTTTTGAATGCAGACCTTTAAATTTATCATTTATCCTCCAAAATCTCTTCTTTGACATCCATTTTACTTAACAAGTAATTTTACTCTTAAAGCTTATTTGCCACTGACTTCTCAAACCCCTCTCAACCTTCCTTAATTGCCTCATATCTGAATTATACCAATATCTGAGTTCTAATTGTAGACCATAAGCATTATACGTGGCCTTATAGATTTTTAATCTACTTCAGTGACTCTCTGTTACTTCTCTTCCTAACTTTGTAAACCGCCGTGATGTTTCATTGCTTCAATTCCTTCTACAATCATTTTAAGAGCACTTTTAATTTGTTTTCCCACTGCACATACCTAGGTGGATCAGATGTATGCATGTACATAAACAACCATACTCCCTGCTCCTGTATATGGAGTTTGAGAAATTTTAAACAACATTGACCAGGGGCCACATGGAGAAGAGTGTCACTTTGGCCAAAAAGCTGAAGTGGGACCCTGAAAGAATTTACAGTTGGAATCTGTCAGCTCACCATTCTCTTTGCTCCTGGTCAGTGATTCTTTCTTGAAGAAAATGTGAACAACATGCATCTGTGTTTGCCACAATTGCTGAGGCAGAAGTAAAAGATACTTAGAACAGCTGGGGTGAGGGGTTGTCAGACTGTACGGAGGCTGCCATGTTGTCTTAGGGATGGCCAGAACAAGAAAGTGGGTCCAGAGCATATGACAGAATAAGACAGTGCTGACTTAATGGAGATATACATATGTGTATATATACATTATTTTCATTGTCTGGTAGTGGACATTTGTTACTTTATTGTGCAGTATTTATTTTTCATTTATCTCATGACCCAACTTCGACTTTGAAGGTGGTTTTATTATAAGTCAATTAGTATATCCCCATCTCCCATCAAAGGGATTGCTCCAGGGATATGCAACTAGTCCCATTTAGGTCAGTGGGATCCAGCCTCAGACTTCTTATATATACTCTTAGGGAACAGCATCTCTTCCTTTTCTATTAAATTTGGGGATGAAGTTGCCACCTTGCTAGAGTTGCACAGATTATAATTTTAAAATATTGATGATATAAACGCTTATTCTACCTTAAAAAAAAAAAAAAAAACCCACCTTGGGGTTCCAGAACCTGCCACATAGATGTGACTATTTCAGGGATGGTGGTTACATACATGTGAATAGAGCCAAGAAGGAAAAATGCCAGTTTCTGGTGACATTGAGTCTCTGGATTACATCACTTCACACATTCCCTTGAATATTACCTCACACGACATAATGAATCCCTTTCTCCCTATGCCAGTTTGAATTGGGTTTGTTGTGACTTGAAATCCAGTCTCTCTTGAGTAATACAACTGTAGCCAGTTTAAAGATAAGAAAATTAAGATGCTGAGAGGTAAAGAAGTTTGTCTGAGATCATGTGGCGTAAGACAGACTCCGAGACCCAGATACAATTCATTCTTGACTTCAAATGCCTTCCATGGGATTATATACTTCCAGCACCGATCTAATCAGTGGTTATATTGAGTGATTTATTAAACAGTTTGTCTCCTTTCAGTTGCCAATTCTCTCTCATTTGGCGCTTCCAATCTCACATTTCCATAACAGAGTTTTCTTTCTAAAACATACATACCATCATGTTTTTTCCTACTTAACAAACTACTCTTGCTCTCTAACCTCCTAGACAGATTCCTAGTGTAGTGGGTGGCATGGAAACTTTCACTCAGTCACACCAACCATGCCCTGCTCTATTGTTTCCCATTCCAGTAAGATCTTTCCCCAAGAGTAGGTTTCTGGTCCCAGTTCATCCCCAGACCCACAGATGCAGCATCTCGTCTAGACTCATACCATGCAGCAATGCTGTATAATGCTGTGGGTGTTGTTTGTTTGTTTGTTTGTTTAATTTTTATTTTTTTATTTAAATTCAGTTAGCCAAGTACAGTTCATCATTAGTTTTTTTATATAACGTTCAATGATTCATTAGTTGAATATAACACCCAGTGCTCATCACATCACATGACCTCTTTAATTCCCATTACTTAGTTACCCTATCCCCCCACCCACCTCCCTTTCTGCAGCCCTTAGTTTGTTTCCCAGAGTCAAGTCTCATATGGTTTGTCTCCCTCAATGATTTCTCCCCATTCAGTTTTCCCTCCCTTCCCTTATTGTTCTCTGTACTATTCCTTATGTTCCACATATGAGTAAAACCATATGATAATTGTGTTTCTCTGACTTATTCCACTTAGCATAATACCCTCCAGTTCCATACAAGTCGATGTAAATGGTGGATATTCATCCTTTCTGATGGCTGAGTAATATTCCATTTTTATATGAACCACATCTTCTTTATTCATTCATCTGTTGAAGGACATCTCGGCTCCTTCCACAGTTTAGCTATTGTGGACATTGCTGCTATTTAGTTATTTTTTTATGGTTGTTGTTTATATATATCTTCCTACCACTGAACTGTGCTCCTTCAGGACAGGGACAACCTTGTATCCCAATCCTGTCCTGTTTTAAGAAAATAGTCATTAGTAAATGATATGCACCCAACTGGTTCTGAATGAACCAACTGATTATTTTAAAAGCTTCCACTTCTGTTGAGTGAAAAACAAAGTTGAGACTTCCCAGACTGAAAAACAAAGTTTTTACAGGTTTGACAGTGGTAGCTAAATCAGAGGGGTACAAAAAAAATCAGTCATCTTGTCATCAATAAGGTAGTATTTACTTCCTGATGGAAGTAGACAATCACTGATAAAATATCCTTTCCAAAAAAAAATATCAAATTTTACTCTTACTCCAAGCATCTACCTATTTACAGAGGACAGAGAACATGAAATATGGCACCAATAAAAAAATCAGAAATATTTAGACCTTAGGGAACTGTATGGGACTAATTACTTAGTATCATTTATAAATGCATTGCAAAAGGAAAAGGTAATAGCGAGGAAGAAATGACAGATTAAAAGGGACTTGTGACATATCAGCCACTTACAATATGCAGCTTTTTGAATCCTGGTTCAAGCAAACAGACTGTAAAACAAAATCATTTATGGGACAAGCGGGGAAATTTGAACACTGACTAGATATTTGATGATTTTAAGGGATTTTTTCTGAAAGGATAGTAAGGCTATGATATTATGTTTTTGTTAAAAACCATATCTCCTAGAAGTAGGTATTGGAATTGTTTAAAATAGAATGACAATGATACTTGGATTTGTTTTGAATGTATATGGGTTCCCAGGGAGTGGAGGGAATGTAAATGAGATGATACTGGATAGTTTGTGATGCAGGGTGGTGAGTACATCTGGGGTCATTATATCATGCTTTCTATTTTAACATACATTTGAGGTTTTCCATATCAAAATGTTTTCAAACATACTTATTGTCTAGTGATCAATATGTTTTATTTATATTTGGGTATAAAAGATCTAGGAATCTATTAAACACTAATACCACTTTTCTGACCTCAATGCACATACTGCCAGCACTTTCACACAGCAGTGACATTTTCATAACCATGGTGACATTCAAACACATTAATTCAGCATGATCATCACAAAAATAAAAAATAAATAAATTTCATAGATTTCATGGATTCCTTTCTCCCGCCCTTCATCCCCTTAAAATAAAGCAAAGGTATTGTTGTTATTTCTATAGAAAGCAGTTTTCTGGCAGCTGTTTCTTAGGAAATGTTAGGGCTACATTTTGGCATCCAATTATGCTTAGGTACAATTCCAATTCAAAAGAGAGTCGAATCTTTGTGCTCGATGTGCATTTACGTATGGGTGTCAACTCAATGGTGAAAGTAATGCAAAAAAATCATTTGCAAACAGTTTGTTCAAAGAATGTTTATTCCCATTCTTCTAAAAGAAACAACAGATATTTCTTGAGATAATTGCCACATTCTACAATGGATTTAGCTCTAAAATTAATTCTATCCCATCTATCAACAAATGAAAGAGCTAGCTTGTCTCTATCAGACTGATATCAGATTACCAAGTTATAACGATTGCTGGAATTTGTTTAGAAGTAATTCAGCTCCATTTCCCTTTAGAGAGGACTTACTGAAGTAAAACTGAAAAAAAAAAAAATAATAAAGCACTATGCTCCTTAACGTTTATAAATCAACATCCTAGATGCTGCTCCCATGCCTTTAAAAATGGTGGCTAAATTAAACAAAAACAGCATGGCATTAGATCACAGCATCCACATTCCTTTGGGATTCTACTTAATGTAAATTCCACTTTTGGAGTTGAAAGGAAATTAGAGAAGTTTAGTGTGGATAAAGTGTTTCAATTCAGGCATTTAAAAGAAACTGGATAAACTATCGAACATCTGCTCAGTGTAATCACATTGGGGAATACATCTTGAAATGAAGCCACTAAATAAATAAATAAATAAATAAATAAATAAATAAATAAATAAAATAGCTACTCTCCCCAAAGCCTAGCACCCAGTTTAAGTTATACTATTTTTGAATGACTTCCATTGCTAAGGAATTTTTCAAAAACTTTTGAAACAAAACCAAGTCTTTACCCTATTAAAACTTTAGATAATGGATGGATGCGTAGGTTAACAGATTCTTAATCCATGGCGGAACTGGTCTGATTTCTTGGTCCTTTTTCCCTGCATGAAAGTGACTCTACCTGTAAGTATTCTATCTTTATCTATCTCACTGCTCCTTGATGGCTGATGGAATAATGGTGTGGTGACTTAGTGGTCTGAAACACATACAGTGCACCATTTCTTCTACCAGGTCTTAATCTGGCTTTTATGAGGGAAAATCCACTTATAGGTGTGCTCTTTTCCAAAGCTAGACTAGGTCACATGATCCAAGGATCACTGGCAATGGAAGGACTAATGACAGGGAGATAACATCAGCTGGCTATTGATGCTGCCAGTGTTTGAAGCTCCTCTTGGCTTAGATGTAAATCATACACAATGAAGGCATAGAACATTAAAGGCAGAAAGTCTGTAAAACCAGTGGAACGGATTAGTACTAAATTACTGATGTTCCATCTGCTGGGGTGGTAATAATTTTTTTTTAACTGCCTGACTGAAAAGTTTCATTTCACCCAAGAATCCATGTTCAGTAGTCCCATAGGATGTGCTTTATGGACATGCAAAAGAAGGAAACAGCAACAAACATGCAATCATTTGATGAAGGTTTAATGTCACTATTAAGAAAACTGGCAATTCACATATGAAGGCATTACAAAAATATGTTTCCAATAGCGTGCAAGGATATATTTTGCCATCAGAATGCTGAATGGAAAGTTAGGATTTGAGCCTCTGGATTTTCATACATGTACATAAAGGTATGAATAAATGGATGAGGATTTGTGTCACATCATAATGTCCTGTATCAGTGCAAACCTTAAGGTCAATAGCCAGCCATGAGCTGTCTAGGGGAGAGAGAACCAATCAACTTTGAGTGTTCCGTTCCTGCCGAGGTCATTCCGTATTAAAGATTACCGCATCTTAGTTTAGTGCAAATAAACATTTGACTTACTGAAATTATTGTATAATGATTCCGTTTTCCAAACAGATTTTCATCACAGTTTATCTTCTCTTGTGGATTTGCCTGTAAGAGCAATATGTGCAGATCATAAGGACTTGGAGTCTTTTTGGCCTCTCAGCGGAGATATTTCTCTGAAAATGATACATTTTTGAGAGAATATTTCAGTTATGTGATATTTATCATTGTAAATTAAAATGCTGGAAATCTAGTTTTATATATTATTTACAGATATGTGCATGAGCGATGAATCTGTAATCAGTATACTGACTAGTCAGTTGCTAGCCTGCAATTATTTTGAAGTAAACAGAAAATGTAAATTAGGCAATTTTTCATAGGTTGGATATTAGTAGACAAGAAGTTGCTCTGATAACTTCATATGTCATACAGCTTAGGCTTAGTAAAACATGAACCAAGCAACCCTTGAACCACAGTAGCTCACAACATCAAGGTGAGTTGCACACTTTTCTTATACGTCCTGCAGTGTAGACCACAATTCTCTGTGTTGTCTTCATGCCAGGACCCAGCCTGGAGGGGCAATCTGTAAAATCATGGAGCTCAGAGCAGAGGGAAAGAGAGATAGGGTGGAAAACATGGCGATCTTAGAGCTTTCCCTCACAACTTGTACATAGGACTTCCAATCATAGTCCACTGATCAAAGCAAGACTCACGGCCAAGTTGATATCAGCGTGGAAGAGATGCATCATCACTTCTGAGAAAATTAAAAGCAGCATTCTTGTAGTCAGAACAAGGTGTTCTGACTTGAATGGTTTGAATGAGTAACATTCAAATAAGGCCATTTTGCAAACGTGTTTGGCAAAGGCCATGGACAAACCATCCCACAGCCCAACAAAGATTGAACATACCTAACTTTTGACTAACAAGTATTATTGTGGCTTTTTTTTTCCCCCAGTGGCAATCCTAGCCCTGATTTTATGTTCCTTCCTCCTGAAGTGTTTAAAATACACAATTTCTGAGTTCCCTTCACTTCCAGAAAATATTCAATTTGGAACCAGCCAAAGGTCCTTTTTGAGATGTTGCCACAATTCCTCTGGGATGCACTGGCCCTTACTGCAGCAAGCTAAATTAGCCAAACTTTTGGAATGCAGATATATCCCCAGGGGTCTTTGGTCAGTGACCTTTAATCCTGGGTCAGGAGAGTGCTCATTTTCAACAATAATGCCAGTGACCACACTTACGATTTTCTATTTGTAAAAGATATCTCTGGTTTTAGCAGCACAGAAGCGACAGTGACAAATGCTCTTCATACTCTGTGCAGTGGACCATCATGATGCATCACTAATTGAACATTGGTTTGCAAAAGCAGCCACCCAGATTAATTTTAAATCTATCTTCGTGTTTACAAACATTTTTATAAATCATTCCTTCATATCGTTTCTTTTTGTTTAAGTCCAATTATTTGAGTAAATTTTTTTCTTTCTCAAAACTGAGCACAGAAGATGAAGAGGAAGTGTCCATCTCTTGTAGTTTCTAATGGTGGAGTAAGTTATTTACAGGCATTACATACAAGTTCACTTACTAATAACTAAAATTAAGAAATTACTTCATGAGGGTTGAAGGTGATATCGATCAATTCTTTTAGAAATAGGAATTTCTATAGTGGACTGGTTGAACAGTTGTTCATCGAAGTCTTCCATAAAAAAATACAAAGAAATTTTTATTGTCAGGTTACATTTGGTTAATATAGGAAACACTCATTTTTATATCTCTGATAGTGGTATTTTTTCCTTCTTTTACCCCTCCCATCAAAAAAAGAAAGCCAGCTCTTCCTGTTTCTTTGCCTAGAGTGGATTAATACTGCAGTGCAATATAAGCTATTATCAGGGAGGAGGAGTGAAAGGAAAAGAAAGCGAGTGGATATTCCGCAATGAGAAGTGACCGGTCACTAAAGAACTGAGGGGAAGACAGACCATTGCACACTTTAGAGCCTGGTACCTGTTCAGTCTAGCGTCAGGACGGGGCGGCAGAGTGGTGAGACAAGGAAGACATGCAGGAGTCAGGCCACGAGAGCTCCAATAAGCATCCTGAGGAACCCAAATTTTATCCTAAGAGAAGGAGGCATTCAAGAATTTGCATCAGTGGTAGACATTGTGATATTAGTAGTATGATAGAAACACAACTCTGGGTGCAATATGGAGTATGGTTTCAATACCTAGAAATATGCTTGCTTTGTCGGTCTCTCCCCCTCCCACTTCAGCCAGCAGGACTGGGGACATTTCCTTAGAGTAGTTCTGGGCCCTTCAGCCTTAACCACGGAGTGAACATGTATAGAGCAAACCTGAGTCTACGTGCAGCAAAAGCCAAGCCCAGCCAGCGGTGCAGCTTAAAGCAGATCTTCCCACTTTCAGCTCAACCTAAAGCAACAAGATGCAGCCAGCCTGTGGTCACAGTAGACAAATGGTTGTTGACGAAAATTCCTGAGTTTGGGGGGTCGTTTGTCATGTTACATTACACGAGACAATAGCTAAATGATATAGGTGGGGCCCCATATTTTTCATTGTCCTCCAGAACCTTACAGTTTTAATTAAGGAAGGGAAAAGTAATTTCACTAACTTTCATGAAGAGGGAATGCTCTCCAGAATGAAGAAGAGGTGCTAGAAAACCAAACGGCCAAGGTCCGCCACTTTTGAGGATTGAGAGGTGTTGTCAAGATGAGAGATTTAATTGTAAATAAGAAGGGTGTGTGTGAAGGCCAGGAATGATTTATGGCGGGAACCAGAGGGTTCGTGAAGTTGAGGTTTGTTTTAGTGTGTGTTTTGTGTCCTGTTTTTAAGCTGGGAAAACTCATTAAGATGTAAAAGTAATGGAGTGAACAAAGAGGCATCTTTGAAAATACCAGAGATGGAGAGAGCTTGGTTGGAGTGTTTCCTGGGATGGAGAACAGGTGTTTCCTAGATGGGAGGGCAGAGGGAAAAGATGTGCTTGCAGAAGTTCACTCTGGAGGGTGCACGGTGGAAAATTGAGATATTCAGGGGTCACTTTGACTATTTCTAGTTATTTCTGTGGTATAATCCCTAAGTGCATCTGCTAAAAGAACTCAGGGAGGACATGCTAGCTTTGAGAAAAGAAGAGAAGGGAGAGCATTGAAATCACTTTGGTGTAGACGGGAGGGCTATGGAAAAACAGAAATGGGCAAGGCTCAGACCACCACACGTGCTGCTCTGAGTTGCTAGAACCACTGTAATTCCACTGTCAAGATATAAGGCAAAGAACACATTCCCACTATTTGTCCCCAAGCTGAGAATGATAGTATATCCCCTCCTACCACAAACAAAAAAGGCAAAACCAAGAAGACAAAACAAAACAGAAACACCCACCTACACTCCTCTGCTGCCCTTTCAAGGGATGCTGACCCAGTCTCCCCAGTCTCTCTCCCCTACGGTCAGTAGGGGGCCGCACGGTCTCATATGCAGTAGAGGGATACACATGTCTTCAGAAGTATGAAATAATCAATACGACCAAACACAGCAGAAAGCCAAATGCATCACTTCTGAGAACAATTATAAGCCGATTGAACTCCCCTTTGATACATAGATTGATTAAAGATATTAAACCCAAATAAATACTGCTTTGAAGAGACACATTTAAAACAAAATTTAACATGAAACTTTTAAACACAGGTGGACAGTGATGTGGTCAAAGAACACAACAGAAGTGCACATGCAATAAATTAATTGCAGACAAAGAGGGATTTAAAGGAAAGTCTTAGACCAAGACAAGTAGGGTTAGTTTAAATTGACAAAATGTCCAATCCACAATGAGTAATCACTCATGCATGTTTATGTAATAAATAGGATGGCAACTATACACACACACACACACACACACACACACCAGAACCCTATTAGAATAACAGTGATAAACTAAGAAACATAATTATTCTGTGACTTTGACAAGTCTCTTCCTAGTTCTGTTGGTCACATAGACCCCAGGACAAATAATTAATTAAAAAATAAAATATATGTAGAAAACTTAAAACTTAAACAGTGAAAGACTATCTAATTATTAAATGAGAGGAAGGAATCACAAAGGAAAATATTATTCTGATCAAACAAAAAACATTTCCTATTGCAAAGAAAAAATAGGTCAATAGATAAAAAGAAAAGCTTTGCAACAAATATGGCAAATAAATAACTATTAACCATGGAAAAAACACTTATGTCTCAAATGAACAAGAAAAATCTAGTTCCCCAGTTAAAATTTTTAGAAATGCATCATGCATTAAATCCTCAATTTTCATCAATAAAAATAATAGCAAGGTAAAATGTTCAGTGAAACTAGTAATCAAATAGTTGTATATTAAATTCAACACCATTTAAAAATACAATCTGATATGATAACTTTCATTACCAGTGAGCATGTTGTGAGAAAAGATATTTTTGCAAGTAGTGTTATTACTAGTCAAAACGTGGCAGTAAACATTAGACCCAACTATGGAATAATGTGTAAGTGGTGGTCGTAAGCTCAATAGAGTATCAGAAAACTTTAAGACCCATTTTTTTAATGAGTCTTCAGAAATATTTATGCTACAAGTGAATTAAAAGTCTACAAATCACACATGCAAAATGAATAGATGCATGACACACATTGGTCAAAACAGAGATCAGTATTAGAAGAAAAATAATGACTTCTAACAAGGATGAGCCTCCTATGTACTGTTTTTAATGTTTTCCAAAAGTTATTACAAAGCATTATCTCTTTTATGTAAGTTGTATATATGTTGTGATAAACCAAATGAAACAATGTACAGAAGAAGACATTTAAACCCAACCTGTTTGCATCTCTATTATTCAGTCTTTGGTCCTAGAATAGGGACCCCATTATCTTTTTCACTAGGTACATATGGCCTGAAAATTAACCAGCTCCTCATGTCCTGCACATATGATATTTATCGATTTCTTCACTACAGCTCCTTCCTCTGCTTGACTTTCTCTGAATGTTCTGGCTCTTGAATAAACATATGAAAGCTGACAGTTTCTCTAAGAAGCCTGGGTTGAGACTTGTTATGCTTTATTATTTGTTTCCAGTGCTGCCACTGTTGTTTTTTACTTCAATTATGTGTCTATCAGCATAACTATAAGACTAAGTCCAAAGTGGTAGTCCTGGTAGTAATCATTTTGTTTCATGAGTACTCAGTTTGGATCAAACAAGTAGTAGAGTGGATAAATGGTACAATAAATAAAAATGACTTTAATCAATGTGAATGGTTTTGTGGTGCCCATTCAAAAATAAATTATAAAGAAAATTACTAGAGAAGTGCCCAAAGCTAAATGCCATGAATGCAGCAAGCAATATAAATCAGAAAGTTCTATCCAAAGTTTTGCAAAAACGGTGACTTGAATACTGAATGATGTTGATAAGAGAGCAACAAACAACGTATCAAGCTAATCTGGATTAAACAACATTATGTGAGAGGCCCTGCTTCTCTGTTTTAATTTTCTCTACCCCCAAATCAAAACAAGTTAGGCAGGAATAATTTGGTGAACAAATCTGCCCATAAAAATATTTGAAGTGTTTCTAAAAATAACATGGGTATTATTTGAGCAGGGCTGAATATACATTGTGTGATCATTCTATAGCATACTCATAATGAGCTTCTGATATTAAATTTAAATAACATTTACTTAGTTACTGAAGTATTTACCCATGAATCTCTACAAATGTTTTCTTCATGTGCAATCCAATTTACTAATTTCTTTCTTTCTGAGTCTCGTTCAATTTGACTGATTTTCTTTCCACTTACTTTCCCTACATTTTTCACATTATAGGGGCACCCATTTTTTGTTTCCTTTGGTGTGTTTGTTTTGTTTTTCATTCTGGAGAAGATTCTTTCCCCTGCCCACTTGTTCTCTCCCACCATTTAGATTCGTGCCCAAAATTCATTTTAAATGCATCATCTCGAAGAATTACACAACTGCTAGCACTTTATTTTTAACCAGTATGTTCTGCAAACCCGATGCCTAGTTATTCATTTGTAAACTACTATTCATTCCTTTGAATTTCCTGGTAAATGAATTATATGCATTTGTTGTCACATTAAAATCTGATCCCCTAAATCTTGCTGCTGAGGCATTCTGTCCAGGTGACATATGTGTTCATTCATTCGTTTTTATTCATTACATCAAGCAATATTTCGAAACGTCCATTCTGTGCTACGTCATCTGTGAAGTGTTAAAAATCTGAAATGATTTACACAAAAGCACGACTTTGTGGGAAAAGCCATACAATGGTGCATACCTTTTAATATGAGTTTAATGTGTGGTAGGATCTCTCTTGAAGTAGTCCTCGTGAAGTTTCGACGTTCCTATCTTTGAATTTATGTTGCCGCATTGTTTGTGAGAGAATGACTTGTACTTCCAAATGCCACCACATTGCAGACCACATTTCATTGACTGTCAGGCCTCTTTCCCCTCAGGCATTGACATCTTAGCACAATCGCTGCTTTTTACCATTTTCAGTTATCACGTTACTGATTGACACTTTTGAACATTTGTCAACATGTTCGCTTTCTTTCGGATGGCATAAGGACATGCTGAAGCAAACATCCAGGCAACTGAATAATTGTGGACCATCAGGAAAGATCATTATTGACAGCCAGCAAGAGGGCAAGCTGGCCAGCAAATGAAAAGCCATGTGCCGGTACCTTGTATTTAGCAAACACTTGGCTTGGACCAGAGGTGGAATATCCATGATCGTTTTAGTGAAGGAGCTGGCAAGTGAAAACAGAACAACAGTAGCAAATGTATGACTGGCCATGTGCACAAATCTGTACTGTATGCATGCATACGTGTGTGTGTGTGTGTGTGTGTGTGCAGAATACATACAGATCTTTGTAGTTGTATGATATCTGGATCAGTGCTTCTCATACTGGTGGTAACACTGAGATCCAAAAGAGAGTACAAGACCTTAACTAAGGCCACAAAGATGGTGAAGATCAGAACTGGAGCTCAGTGTCATCACTAATGTTTATTATGCAGTAGTAAGATTGGCTAATCAATGTGTGTGTTCAGGGTAGAAATACCTCTGTTACCGCTCTCATATTACACATACACAAGTACTGTTGTCCACTGCACCGGCTTGGGATACTGCATCTTCACACATTTATTTTCCAAGTTTTGAGGGTGAACTTGGTACCCCATGACATTTACAAATGAAATACCTGTAATGAGGGGCGCCTGGGTGGCCCAGTTGGTTAAGCGTCTGACTCTTGGTTTCCACTCAAGTCCTGAGCTCAGGGTCATGGGAACGAGCCCCACCTCAGGCTCCACCCTCAGCACAGAGTCAGCTTGAGATTCTGTCTCCCTCTCCCTCTGCGCCTCCCGCTTGTGCTCACTCTCTCTCTCTCAAATAAATAAATTAAAAAAAAAAAAAGAAGACATACCTGTAATAGAAGTGTTTAAGGCCTAAATAGGAAAATTACAAATAACAGGTGGCTCAGTCGTTAAGCGTCTGCCTTCAGCTCAGGTCATGATCCCAGGGTCCTGGGATCGAGTCCCGCATCGGGCTCCCTGCTCAGCGGGAAGCCTGCTTCTCCCTCTCCCTCTGCCCCTGCTTGTGTTCCCTCTCTCGCTGTGTCTCTCCCTGTAAAATAAATAAATAAAATCTTTAAAAAAAAAATCTTTAAAAAAAAAAAAAAACAAAGTTAGACACTGAAACAACTTTGTTCATGAATTGCCAAATAAAATCACATTGATTTTGAGATTAGGTGGCTGATAGAGAGATAGGTGATACACAGATGAATGGTTATGTAAATTGGTAGACAGAGCTATAGATGACTTTTACTTGCTTTTGTAAATGCTACATGATTTTCCAGAAAATAAAAAAACATCATGAGTGAAATATTTAAAATTAAAAAGGTATAGTTTTTGCAGTAATGGGCTCTTTGGCATTTTCCCTAGTAAAATTAAATATTTTCCTTAATCTTTAATGGTAAACATTTGAGAAGGCATCTATTTGCCATAATCATCGCTGGAAAATATTTAAACCTTTTTATCAGAGTCAAGATTCCATGTTTTATCAGTTTTTTCTCAGGATTGAAACTCAAATATATTTGAATAGTAGTTAACATAAATGTAGACATCTGGATCTTATGATAAATGAATTCCCAGTACAGAAGGAGAGAAGTCTGCTCAAGTTATATTAAAATGTTTGAGCCATTGAATTTCCAGTTTGCCCAAATACAACACTAAAATCTACATGAAAGAAAAAAAATTAATTACCTTAGTAGCATCACTAAACTGGAACTACGTTTTGTTATGATGAGAAGTTGTTTTTAAATTGAATTAGTTTTGAATTAACCCAATTACGCATTACTATTCAACTGTGTTATTAAATTTAGGAAGTTTAATGGTGTGAAAATACTTTTACAGGAATATCTCAGTGACAACAGAACATTTGAAATGTTCATATTTACAAAATATTAATTACATATATTAAATTATTTAAGGAACGTTTCTCATCAAGTATCATTTAGATGAGAAAATTATTTTTAATTGCATAATATATGATTAACAGAGTTAAGTAAAGCAGAACTCGGAATATCATGGCAAAAAGAGGATTAGAGAACACTGGTAATTCTTTGGCAAAACTTCTTCATGATCCAAAAAAGGAAGACATAGTTCAGAATGGATAGTAAATAACTTCTACTCTACTACTTTTCAATACACTCTGGAAGGAAATGAAAACTTCTTGAAACACATTTCCAAAACACTTTCACCTTAAATTTTAACTACAAACAAAATTGAATTTATATGATTTATTTTTTCTAATGCCTTTTTAAAATATAGTGACAAAAGACAAGGAAAACTGTATATAAAACATGCACTTACTAAATAAATATAGTAAACTTGCAAAGAAACAGTGAAAGGACAAAATTACTTATATAACCAAATACTGGCCCAGTTTTAAACCTATTCTTTGTGCAGAAATAAAAAGGGAAAATATAAGTAAATTTTATTTTATTTTTTTAAAGATTTTTATTTATTTATCTGAGAGAGAGAATGAGAGATAAAGGGCACAAGAGGGAAGAGGGTCAGAGGGAGAAGCAGACTCCCCGCCGAGCAGGGAGCCCGATGTGGGACTCGATCCCGGGACTCCGGGATCATGACCTGAGCCGAAGGCAGTCGCCCAACCAACTGAGCCACCCAGGCGCCCTAAGTAAATTTTATTTTAAAATAGGAAAAAACATGAAGAAAAATAAAGTTTTATATCTTAGGCCATTATAAAAAATAATAATCTCTTGTAAAATTTTATAAACTCTATTTTCATTGTGATTGAACTGAATATCATACATCTTAATGTAATGGAGTTAGTGAAGAAATTATATCACCATGATAAAACTCACTTATTTTGGACTACAAATATGTATCCTGTATAGGAAATCCTTTTAGCTTTAAACCAGTTTGCTTATCAGTAGGTATAGTGGAAAAATATTTAACTATGTTTTTCATACTTAAAATAAAAATTTTTATGATTAAAACTTAACAAGCCATAAGGGCTCCCTCCAACACGGTTTTATCAGGTTATAACATTTTATTGTAAGGTTGGAATTAATACTTGGAGAAAATGAAAAAGAAATATTACTTAGAGTGTAAATTGAACTGAGTCTTAGCACACCCTGGCTAATGAATAAATATCAATTTAAGAAAAACTATTTTGGAATGTATTAATTGACAGGCTAGTGACCTGGAAATAATATTTCATTTATTATCACTCTCTTGTCTATCACTTACACTTATTTATAAAAGTAGTACTAAAAAATTATCAAATATGCATCATTCAGGTAGATGTGAAGGGCACACTGTACACTGAATCCTTCTTTTTCTAAGTTATAACTATGTAGTCTCTTAAGTACTATCTTCTGCATGGGAGTAACATACCTTTACAGAAGAATCTCTTCTCTCCTTACAGTAGATTAAAGTAGAGAAACTTCTTCTATTCTTTAATGAATAGTTCATTAAACCTCTGCTATGAAAAGAATACATTTTGCTAAAGGATGTGATCTCATATGAATCTGATGACAATATGGTCTTACTCTGGGGATTTTATATACGCTTTGCTATATCACACATAAAACAGCTTAAATAGTGAGCTTGACACTAAGTCCAAACAAAAACAAAAAGATTAAGATAAAAAGTCTTCATACTATACTTGGTCAAGATCCTATATTTAAACCACCATTTATAAAAATGGAAGGAAGTGCTTAACACAGTAAGCAGTCATTAATAAAAGCTCAAGATAACGATGTGCCTTGGTGATTTCCTCTTCCTTAATCTTTCAGAATTTGTCTTTCCATCCCCCATGACTAAACTACATTTTTTCTACTTTAAATAAATACTATTGTCATATTAATGCTTCAATCTTTGAAATAATAAACAAACTTTATAATTTGAATATTTCCTGTCTGAATTATTTTAGGGAAAACTCCACATGAGAGTTGTCTCAAGGTTACTATCTACCATTTACTGGACTAAGTATTTTACATGTTTTATCTCACTTACTATCTTCAACAGCCCTTTGAAATAGTTTAGTTTCCCGTTTTACAGGCAGAAAATCCAAGGTCAGAGGTAATATGACCAAATTCATTCAACTACTAAATGATGAGATGTTACAATCCATTTGGCTCATAATATACTCTAAGTCACTACCCTATACTTTCTAAAACATTGACTTCATTAAGTAGTTCTTAAATTGGGGGAACCAAGGGAGCACATGACATGACATTCCTTGACCTTCATCAATAGTCTCATCAATTTCCAGCTGCCTTTTCAGTTACTTACTATTCTCCCATGTAAGCATGTAGCATGCAAGCATTCCATTTGTAGTTTTTTTTGATATTGACTATCAATCAAAAAAGCAAAATTATTATTTTTGTGTGTATTTAGTTAGATTTGTATAGTAGCTTCCTCCTCTCTCTCTCTCTTTTTTTTTGTTTTTGAGAAAAAGACCTACTTTACAACATATAATAGATCTGAGTTTAAAAGAAAAGCAAAGTATCTTGCAGTAGAATTCTTAATCATCTGATATAATTATTGTTCAAAAAACTAAATAAAAGAAAAACCTCCAGAATTAGTCATATCTCAGACTTTAACAGATTCATCTCATATTAAAACTATAGTAAAATGAATGTATAACATTATCTCTCTACTCCCAGGGCTCCCAAACTCTTATCACTAGTTTGAAAATTATTTATGGAGAAGTTTCTGAAATCTCCCTTGAGGAGTATTTGATATGTTTTGTTCATTCTGAAGAGAGAAGATAGTAGATGCTCATCTTCCTCTACATAGTAGAAGAATATTATTAAGCAATTATGGAATTGTTCCTTCTACTGGCTTAATTATACTCTTTAAATACATGTATTTTGATTGAAATAAATATATGAATACATTAATGAATGTCACCCCCAATAATAATGGAACAGCATGACATTTATTTAAGTCGTATGTAGAGATTAGACATTTTAATTAGACTTTTATATGATCTCTCTTGAGCCCAGAAAAGCTGCCTCCAACATTCTCATACTCCAACACTACCACCATCTGACTGAATCCTTCTAGAAAACTCCAAGTGGAAACTACCTTGCAGAGCTCAATCAATCCAGTCATATAAAGGAAGATGATACATTTTCTTGTTGTTTTCAGCCACTAAATTCAAGGTTGGGTTATGTAGCAAAAAAACCCAAACAAACAAACAAAAAAAACTGTAACAGACACTTCATTGATTGTGATCTATAGAATGCGCTAGAATCCCCATTATAAGACAATTTGGAAATGAACATTGGATACTTATGCATATTAAATGATTATGGGGGGCGCCTGGGGGGCTCAGTCATTAAGCATCTGGGATCGAGCTCCGCTTCGGGCTCTCTGCTCGGCGGGGAGCCTGCTTCTCCCTCTCCCACTCCCCCTGCTTGTGTTCTCTCTCTCGCTGTGTCTCTCTCTGTCAAATAAATAAAATCTTTAAAAATAAAAAAAATAAATAAATGATTATCGATAACTTTCAATGAGTAGTAATGGTAACTTGGAGAGTTACCATTAGTCTCAGGGAGACTTATTACATTTTTCTTCAGCTTAGCTTTGACATGTATTAAACATGAGTATCAGTGTGGGGAATTAAATTGAAAACAATGTATATCAGTAGCACAATAACTGGGTCATATTATTTTTTTGGTGAATTTTAATCCCCTCATACTATACTATCTTAATCAAATATTTGTATAAAATAATATCCAATAACCTCAAGAATTAGAAAAAAATGAGCAAAACATAGTTAGGAAGGGCAATATGAAAACATGGGACAATTTTGATGAAAGCCCAAGAAGCAACAGCCTAGCGTTCATTGAGCGTCCAGCAAAAGCCAGTCCCTAAGGTGGAAAATTAAATTTTTTGATATTTAACCTTATTTGATGTTAACAACCAGCCCTAATGAAAGCAGGGCTGGAACAATGGGAACATTTAGGATACACTGACTGAGAATAAGCTGCAGTTAAAAATTATATGACTAAGGAGAGCAAGTGACAACCACGTTGCGCTAGAGAAAAGGGAAATATTAATAAATTTGAACATTAAGTAGGTACATTGAATGGTAAGGTGATGTCTGTCCTCTGGGTCAAAGGCAATCCCTGAAGGCTGTGTTTATAAGAGATCAATTGCTTCCATACCACTGTCAGACTGCTTTTGAAAGAGGCTCTAAAAGAACCAATAGAAATGGACTGTTGCTGAAAACATTTGGTTTTCTATTTAAATATATTTAAGTTAAATATATTTAAATGCAAACAGCAGACATTTCTAATATCTTCCTGCTAATCGTTAAATGCATTTATTACTGTCTAATCCCCAAGAAACAGTTGAGGTGGCTTACAAAGCAAAACATACATAATAAGATGAATATTTTGAAACTGAAAACCAGGTCCAAGGGGAAAACATTGGAAAGTGATATAAAAAGGCCAGTTTCATACGGCTGTCATACAGAGTAACATTTGATCAAAGTTAAATGCAGGATATTCTCTGGCTGATATGGAATAGATGTTGGTAGACTCGTTCTCTTCAGCAACTCAAATAGCAGACTAAAAGATGAAAACAGAAAGCTCTGAGGACACAGTGGGAGTTGCTCAGGCAAACGGAACTGGGGAAACCAAGACAGTCAAGAGAGAAGACCCTCTTAGAAGTGAGTAACCTCCTGCCAATGGTTGTACTTTGGAATAATTTTCTAATTCTGATGATTTCAGAAAGTTGACTATCCTGGTTATGTGCCCTTGGGGGGGGGGACACCTGCTAAGAGAAAAATAGAACTGGCAAATGTTTCTGTAGAGCTTTAAGAGGCCACAGACACATAGGCATTTTCTCCTTAAGTACATTTGCTAAATTCTAGGATTCTATGGCACTGAGTTGAAAACCCATAGAAGGCAAAGCAGAGCATTTTGTTAGTTTCTGAGATGAGTATAAGATTTCCTTAGGAAGAAAGTCCCCAGAGAGCCCAAAGTGATTTGGGGACCTAAAGGACAAGGGAAGTTATAGATAGGTTGGACTTTTCCAGGACTGTAACACAGCTGTGACATAACAGGTCCTTGATTCCAGTAAAATGACCAGAAACTACTTGATCTGCTAAGACAGGGAGCTTACTTTTTCTGTGAAGATCCAGATAGTAAATACGTTTGACTTAGCAGACATATAGTCTCTCCCTGTGTCTTCTCAGCTATGCCACTGTATTGTGAACACAGTCATAGACAATGTGTAAGTAAATAAGCAGGAATGTGTTCCAATAAAACTTTGTTTACTAGATCAGGAAACCAGCCAGGTTTGACCCATGTACTATTGTTTGCTAACCCTTGGCCTAGAGAATGGTAATATTGCTTATTTTTTCATGCAATGTCACTGTTCGGCATTCAATCAAAAACTATGGGCATTAAGGAGGTGCATGTGACGGGATAAGCACTGAGTGTTATATGCAATCGATGAATTATTGAACTCTACAGTTGAAACTAATGATGTACTATATGTTGGCTAATTGAATTTAAATTAGAAAAAAAAAAACCTGCTTATTACATCAAATAATAGAACTAAAAACCAAGAAAGGGAATGGAAGATGAAACAGACCTACAGATGAACCAGAAACTGAAATTCGCTGACTAGGGTTTCGAAGTGCCTATTGTGATTGTTTTCCAGGAAATAAAAGGATAGACAAAGTAGATAAAAATAAAAAGATTTTCACAAGTTATTTGGAATCCATGAAGGGAAATGAAAGGAGACTCTGAAGCTGGATAATAGAACACCAAAATTAAAAACAAATAAAGTCACATAACAGATCAGACATAGAAGATAGGGAGAAAAGGAAGTTAATATAAAGTAGCAAATGGAAAGGAAAAGGTTAAAAATAGTGATAAAAAGGACATAATTCCTTTAGATGGGCAAACATAAGATTGACAATTAACTGCTCAATAGAAATCATAAAAATTAGAGGACAACGAATTGAGATTTTTACAGTGTTCAAAGAAATACCCAAGAATCTGGAACCCAGGAAAAACACCCTTTAAAAAGGAAGGATTATTTTGAAGCAATTCTGGTAATATTCTTATTAATCTTGGTGTTGGTAACCTGAAAATTCATCTAATTGTGCATGCATGTCATTTGCTTTTTGTATGTATGCATACAGAATAAAAGATATGGTAACATCAAAATGAAGTAAAATAAACACAAAAAGTAATGGATATTCTGTTAAGGGTTAATGCAGTTTAAGATAGATTCACAGAGAGAACTTAGACTACATGGAGTAAATGTACTCTCTAACACATAGATTATATTATCTTTACATTTCTCTCAACCTGATTCCTACAGGATGCCAATTCAGAATTTTCTCTCTAAAGGGGCTCTGAAATACTGATAACTTATTTTTGCTGGATAGGGATTTACTTGGTCTAGGATTCAGACAGGGATGTAGTAGGGGAAGATTACTTATGGAAACTGAGGCATACCAGCAATCTCATGTTGGGAATGTCCCAGAATTAAATTCGGTTGTTAGCTAAATCCACTCAGTACATACCAGAAAATGCAAAATTGTGGCTTCACGGTAAATAGTATTTGGAAGGGTAAAAATATTTTTAAAAATGCAAGCTGCTTTCTTAGTTTTTTTTAACACATGAAATAAATTTTTAAAATATTTATTTGTTTCTTTCTTTCTTTATTTATGCAAGCACATAGCTTTAAGATCTGACTTCCAGTTCTCACTGGGCATTATAGATCAATGTCCAATCTTCCTTAAGAAAAGGGCCTGGGGCTTCCTTCCAAGGGTGCTGGAGGACGGGGGATTAAAGGAGGTAGGTGGGGTTTGGTAAAATGAGGAGGAGGGACATAATATTTGACTGCAAGGGAAGTAGAAAGATTCTCTAGCTAAAGTAATTTAAAGGACAAATTAGAAAATATACAAATGCTGTCCTTTGTTATGCACATTGACTATTAGATTTATGTAAACAAGGAAACCAGGCAGTTTAGCTCATTATAGCCCCAGAGGAAAATCATAGCACTCAAATTTATCTTATGGAAGTTTTCTATTTTTTAAAACTTTACATTTCTTCCAAAATAATGTAAACTAAATGAGCAGAAGCATTTTTTTCTGTCTGTTCACATTGTTTCTATGATCGATATGGAGTACAGTAAATATTTGTTGAGAAATGAAGGAAGGAAGGAGGGAGGGGGGAGGTGGGAGGGAAGAGAGGGGTAAAGGGCAGACTAGTACAAAGAAAAGGAGGAGGGAAGGAGATAAGAAAGAAATTTTGACAATTTGTACTTTTAAAAAAGTAATTATTTCATTGATATGTTTCTATTTCTTTGCATTTTTATTGAAGTAATGGATAATCAAACATTTAATATTTAATATTTATGCTAAATCAATTTAATAAAAAATAATAAACCACTGAGAGACTATAATATGACCTGATTAAATATAATTTAGGGCATGAGATAAGAAATCAGGTTTATATCCTACCTGGAGGGACTTGTTCACTTTGCAAATACAGTATCTACATCTAGTACATAACTGAAAAACCAAAACGTGCTAAGTGTTCAGGATATAGATGAAATACAGTTTCTGCCTTGTGTACTCTAAACTGATACTGATAGCAAGATAAGATGAACAGAAGAGAACGGCAGTACTTGCAGGGGGAAAGTAGGAGTGAATGTCAGCTTGATAAATACAGCAAACCAAAGGCTATTTTTACAAGAAAGTAATGGTCTTACCGAGTTGCCTCCCTCTCCCTATGCACACGACTGTTACCATTAGTCTAATTCATTGTTTGCACTACAACCTCTTCTTAGCCAGAGAACTTCTACCAACTCTTGCTAACATTATCCTTCCCCTGTGCTATCTTTTAGGTTGCTTGACGGGGAGAGGTCTCCAAAATCTGTACATTGTTAATGTACTCCTTGGGTCTTCGGATCATATCATAGTCCCTATTTGTGCCACAATTTCCAGTGTTCTAATTATTTTTCAGTATAAGTTTGCTTTGTCTTAAATTAGAATGTTTAACAAAAGAATCTTGTTTTACGTTTCTATTTCTGTATGAGCCTTCTCCATTCTGATCAGTACATTTTCTCTTAAAACTCTAACAAATGAAATTCCACTGGTGCTTCCTGGCTTATTCAATCAAAAGCCATGAGCATTTTGGTGTTTTTCTATGTTTAATCTTTATCTCTACCTCTACAGTTGCCAGCAATATGTGTTTCACTGGATCGATCATTCCAGAATAATTATCTGCTACTGACGTTGGCCTTCAAAACAGTTTTAAAGTTTTTTTGTTTTTTTGTTTTTTGCTTCTGAGAGAGAGAAAGAGAAGGAGAAAGAAAAGGAAAGAGAAAGAGAAGAGAAAGAGAAAGGGAAAGAGAAAGAGAAAGAGAGAGAGTGAGTGGGGGGGTAGGGGAGGGCCAGAGGGAGAGGGAGAGAGAGAATCTCAAGCAAACTCCCTGCTGAGCACGAGCCCACTGTGGAGCTCGATCTCAGGACCCTGAGATCATGACCTGAGCTGAAACCAAGAGTCAGATGCTTAACTGACTGTTCCACCCAGACACCCCCCTCAAAACATTTTTTTTTTTAAATATCAATATGTTGCCTCATGGCAAACTCTGACATTAATTTTTGGAAACAAAGATATAAGTTATTCTCAAACAAATGTTATGGTATGGGGCACCTGGGTGGCTCAGTTGATTAAGCGACTGCCTTCGGCTCAGGTCATGATCCTGGAGTCCCGGGATCGAGTCCCGCATCGGGCTCCCTGCTCAGCACGGAGTCTGCTTCTCCCTCTGACCCTCCCTGCTCTCATGCTCTCTCTCTCTCATTCTCTCTCTCAGATAAATAAATAAAATCTTTAAAAAAAATGTTATGGTATGTATGTTTGTGTTTTACCCAATCCAGAGTTACCATTCCAAGTTTGCCTCCTTTTTTTCATTAATTCTTATACAAGGTATTTTTTCAAAGCCAAAGAAATGCTGTATTAATAGGGAACAGAGTTAATATATATTTTGAAAATCGAACTCAATTTTATTATTTTATTATTCTAGTTGATTTACCATCTAAATATCTGTATAAATATATATATATTTAGATGCCATGTTAATAGTTAAGGAATTATAATTTCCTCATTCTACGTTTCTAGAACATCAGGATAAGAAAATGTTAACACACCATAAGACATTTCAATTTAGATTTTATGAATTTTTGGTTGAATAAGTTCAGTTGTTTTTAAAATAGAATTTCTCTATTGCTCTATCAAAATGATGCAGAATTTTCAACAATTCTTTAGGAAACTGTTATTTAAATCACTTTCATTTGTATTCACTGCAGGGTTTGTGTCTAATTTTTTTACTTCAGTCAATTTAGACATCAAAGAAAAAAGCTGAATATTAAATTATCTCATTAAATATTTTCTTAGCTGGTAAAAAGACTCTGCTGTGAAGTTGGAAAAGACTGTACAGAAAAACATCTTTTTTGAATTGTTGAATAAATGCCACAGAGCTGGCAATAACCATGGTACCAAGACCAAAAATTTTGCAAGTGGCTTTTGCTCAGATGTAAAATAACAAAAGGGAATAGTGTTCTTACTTCAATGTGATCACTTCCCAGCTCTTGTTTCCTATCACTAAGAAACAAAGAGAATCATAACCCAAGAAATTTCACTGTGTGGTTAAAAAAAAAAAAATTAGCACTTTGAAGACAGGAAGAGACACAGAATCAACAAGAATCCTGTTTTGAATTCCCATGGACATTCACTGCCACAGTAAGTCTGTTTCTGTCCTTGTGAAGGCTCTAAATGCATCAGGAGTCTGTAATGGCAGACTGTTGGAAGTCAATGGAGCAGTCAGACATTTAGACACAGTTTTCTATTCGGCTTAAATGAGTAATCACCTCATTTCCATTATACTGTTTCTCGACACCTATGACCATTTCATAGCCTTCTCTCAGAAGAAAACAATATCCTCAACCCAGAGCAGTAATTGTATGCTTGTGTTGACTTGGGGGTGACTTTCAGCAGTGGGCACCATTATTTCTTTAACAGAGAAGCCAGTAAACAATGTTCATATGTCTGTTTTCTTCTGAAACTTTCTTCTTTGCTCATTGGTGCCTGTATTTGTTTGCAATGAAAATGGAGGTCCTCCTTGGGGAGCCAAAGATAGTTCTATATTCTCTTTGCCTGCTAGACAGAAGAATGACAAAATCAAGGCACATTCAGTGAAATTAGGAAAATGCTCCAGTTGCCTCCCCAAATTTTTCTGTCAGCTTGTATTTTCTTGCCTACAACAATTGGGGAATTCAATTTCTGAATTCCCACAGCAACTTTTAATCACCATTCTTAAGGTAATTTGCATAAATAAAAACTCACATAAACTGTAATCTGTTCATACATTGATAAATGGATAATATGGTTATGAACATAAACTTATTTAATACAGCTTTCAATTAAAAATATATTTAAATATTTTGTTGGTTAATTAATTCATTGCTAACCATAAGGCATGAAATATGTTTAGGTTAATTTACCAGTTGATTAGTTTTTCCCAAGGTCATAAATAATCAGTATTAGGCATCTAGAAATATAATCCATGACACGTGATTCTATCTCTAGAGTTTAATATACCCTACCATGTTTTTAGAGAATCAGATGGGACCATAGGCAGAGTTCATACCATTTAAATTACCACTGGTAAAACTAGAAGGCTTTTGATACTTATTAGGTATATGTACTAAAGCTAATCAAATCCAAAGAAATAGAAAACCTTGCTAAAGGATAAAATGTATTGTATTCCAAAAAAGTTTTTTTTTTAATTCGGCTTCTTGTGAGTCTTTGAAGCATGAAAGATTAAATGTTGGTGTAGTCCACACTGAGAGAGAAAATAGCATGATTAATTACTTTAATATAAATTATGGTTTCTGATAATTGGATAATAATATACATGAAGTGAGCATTATACCGCACAAAGGGAAATGATATTGCATATGCTCTCTGCACATGAAAGTTGTATCTGTGATAAAGCTTAGGACCTTGCAATGATAGTCAAGATGCAGATGAATTAATGCTATACACAGAGTAGTTACAGAAATGTGATTATACGGATCAGAGACTTGCAAGGTAGATAAGAAGGCATTATATACACTCCCTGCTTCATTTCTCCTGCTAAATCTATCTTCGCATACAGCAGAAGTAATGAAAGTCAGTCTTTTCTAGTTCTTATGCTGGCTATATGCGTGGAAAGAGAGTCATGAATTCAGCCAATTAAATGGCCTGGGTGGGCTCTGTCAGTTAAGCATCTGCCTTCAGCTCAGGTCATGATTCCAGGGTCCTGGGATCAAGTCCCACATTTGGCTTCTTGCTCAGCTGGGAGCCTGCTTCTCCCTCTGCCTCTGCTGTCCCCCCTGTTGTGCTCTCTCTCTCTGACAAATAAATAAATAAAATCTTTTTTTAAAAAAATGGCCAAAGAGACACAGGAAGATCAGAGGGGAAGGTGGAACAGAAGGACCCTCTATACCCTCTTCAATCAAAAATGAGTTAAAATAAATCCAAAATGTTACTTTGCAATCCTGAGAAATTTCCAGTTTTTATTTGGCATAAAATAATTATTGATTTTCTTTTTTAATAGCAAGTATATAACAACTATGTCTAATAATGGTGAATTTTCCATATTCTTGATGAACAGTCCAATTTAGCTGGTTTTGTTCTTTTAGAATTGGTGACTGGTTTTGGTGACTTATGACTGATTTCCTTCATGTAATTAGTTTTATCCATTCTAGAATCTTTGAGGACCGTCTATTCTCATTGATGTTCTTAACTTTCATAATAACTTGCAAAGTTGTTACTGACCGTTCATTCATTCATTCATTCATTCAATGACGTTCAATGGGCCCATTGAGATTATAGTTTGAAATGTTTCCTCACCTCCAGGAAATATTTTGCTATTATTTTTTTTATAATATTCTTCCCTTCATTGATTTATTCCTTTGCCTAGCACTGATACTAATGCATCAGATGTTTGATGTCTCATATCTATTCTCTTTATCTGGTTCTTTCAGCATTTTTCATATTTTTCCTCTAGGTTTTATGAAAATTCATTTAATGTACCTTTCAAACTTTGTAGTTATTTCTTAAGTCATAAGAAGTCTTTTTTGTTTTCTCATTATTTCATTTTGATCGTACACGTTGTTCCAAACCCTCTCATTAGACACAATATGGTCTAGACACTCTAGGGAAACAAATTAGAGTTTTTTGGTATTGTTGTTAGAGATTTCATCTATTTGGAATTATCTCAGCATATTTCTAAGATGAGTTTTTCTACTTGTTTCTTTATTGGTTTTTTTCTCTTTTTTTTTAGTTTTTATTTTGAAATCATTTCAAGCATAAAAGTGGCAATGTATTTTTATTAAGATACCCTATATATCCCTTACCCATCATTTTTAATATTTTACCACATTTGTTTCTTCACCCTCTCAGTATTTATTATTATTGCTTTATTTTTAAGTACAATGTTTATTTTAGGATAGTTTTAGATTGACAGAAAAATAGAAAAAATAGTACAGAGGGTTGCCATATACTCCACACCAAGTTTTCCCTATGGTTAACATCTGTCATTGTGAGGGTACATTTCTCACAATTAACAAACCGATGTTGGCATATTATTATTAAATAAAATCTGTACTTTATTCAGTTTCTTTAGTTTTTACTGTTTTTTGTTTTTGTTTTTTCTGTAGAATCCCATCCAGGATCCCAAATCACATTTTAATTCCTTTTGTCTTCGACACTGTCTCAGACTCCCCTTGTTTCTCAGGCATTTCTATTAAACTTCAGTTATCTTGATATGCCTTATGAATATCAATTAGCCATTCATATTTTAGAATGTAAATGTAATGCTGTATGCCAAATAGCTCTCCCTCTCTCTTTTTTTTTTTTTTTTTTTTTTGCTGTAGGTTAATACCTAGGGTTATCTTCCTCCTCCCTCACATGAGAAGATTGACTAAAGTTATTATGATTATGAGAAGAATTTGTTGTCTGGAAGGCATCAATAGAGTTCTACTAAATGAAGATAGAACAATCACAGACCTGGACTTCATGATGGATTTTTAAATGTTGGAAGGACTGGATTTTTCTTCCATATAAGGCCATAGCTACCTTAACTTTCCATTGGCATTTCTTTCACTAACTTTTGAGAAGTAGGCATTGAGTTTTTTTTCTTTTAGCCTAGAGATAAGTGAGACACTACCTGACCTTAGTCTGCATGAAAGATGGATGTAGCATCAAAAAATTGGTACTGCAGTTCCATAGACAGATGTTTAATTAACTACTCCCTCTCTGGTACATCTGCTTCCAGCCATCACTACCAACTTTGAAAGTAGACACTTTAAAAAAGAAAGAAAGAAAGAAAGAAAGAAAGAAAGAAAGAAAG
>NW_027397069.1:3282868-3328514 GCF_003265705.2 Callorhinus ursinus
AAGGAAGGAAGGAAGGAAGGAAGGAAGGAAGGAAGGAAGGAAGGAAGAAAGAAAGAAAGAAAGAAAGAAAGAAAGAAAGAAAGAAAGAAAGAAAGAAAGAAAGAAAGAAAGAAAAAAAGTAGACACTTTCTGATAATTACTGTTTTGCATATTCTGGAGGACTTCACCTCATATTCATTCTGCTCCTCTCTTTGAGGAATTTGTTGAAATATTTTTTTTCTCTTGTGGGCCCACTTCAGTCTCTCTGACATTTGACTTTATTCTTTTTAAAAATGCCTTCCTGAAAAGTTAATTGGTCTTGGGAATGAGGAAGACAAAGTCATTTCCTCAGTCTTGAAACTTTAACACAAATGCTCTTGTAATTCTTTTTAATCTTTGACAATCTAACAAAAAAAATGATATGCTGCACACATTTCTTTGATTACTATTGAGTTTGATCCCTTTTATTAATCTTTATCTGATTTCTGATTCTTTTTTGTAGTTCTCTCTTAACATGTGATGTTGTAATGACAATCCTGTGAGATTTTCTTTTTTGATTTCTACTATTTTTTATCTAATTTATACTTGTGTTATTTAGCAAATAGACTTTCATGACCTACAAATATTTATCAAAATATTTATATAAATTTGTGATTTTAAATATAAGCTTAAGGATTATTTATTTGTCAGAACAAAATTAGCTACTTTTCCTCATTCCATGCTGATATTTTGGGCTTTGCCCATATTTATATTATTGTTTCTGGTTCTTTTAGAATAAAGTAGCTTCTTAAAACCTAGACGATCATTTGCAAAATGAGGAAATAGTGCCCCCAAATAAGATTGTGTTTGGATCGACATACATAGCAAAGTATTAGTACTTTATCAAAATTGCCTATATTATATTGTTAATAGTGTGTTAGTAGTAGTAAGTACATTTTCTTGTGAATTCTTCTCAGTCCTTTAATGTTAAGTTTTCTGAATTTATTTGGTCAATTTGACTTTATCTCTGGCAATGTATGCCGAAGAATTTGTTGTGGATAGGTACAAGGTTCTTACGCAAGAATGCTGATCATGGTATTATTTCTAATGTGAGCTATTGGGAGCAATATAATTACCAACAATAAGGCATCCGTTAAAGACATCCATATATAGAATATATTCAGTAATAGAAATTAAACGTTAGGATATCTACTTACACTGGAAAACATTAAAACTACATCTTTTTAAAGAAAAACCGTGATACAAATCTGTGAGAAACAATTTCATTTTTTAAATTATTGTGCGTTTGTGTTGGAACGAAATAAAAGAGTGAACACAGTGCACCAAATTGCAACAAGTGTCCTCACTTTAGTGGATGATTCAATGTGACTTTTACTTTCCATTTATGCATTTTACTCAGTTTAAGGGTATATGTATTATAGATGTTATATATATATATGTATATATATATATAAATATAAATGCTATAAACATAGAAAATTACGTTAAATAACTGGGCCAGAATTTGAAGAGGGAGGGTCCCATGGAAATATCAACAGGCATATGTACCTAATCAGAAAATCTTTTGAGTAGAAATGGTTGAGATGTGACTAGTGAGAAAGAGAACAGCTGAAAGGACAATTACTACATAGTACCTTAAGGAGGGGAAAAAAAAGAGGGGAGGATGTAAATTAGATATAATGTATGGTAAGTTGTGTGATCCTTGTTAGTCATCTAAGATCCAACCAGGAGGAAGTGAGTGGGGGTTGGGTAGACAAGAGGAGAGGGTTGATGGCAGGCTGAAGAGGAGAAGGGAGGGAGAAAATTATGGTTATGATGACGTAGAGATGTTCTAGACGTTGATACAAAAACAGTCCACATCAGATGGCTTCTAAAAATACAAAACAATGAAGTATTCACTTCAGATAGTGAGCCCTTTACATACCATGAGTAATTTTTTCTACAGAATAGAAAGAATAGGGTATATGAATATACCCTAGCCATGTCTTGGGTTTTTCCTCTGGAGTACTTAAAGACACAATGCTTTGGTTCAAGAGATGTGTGCTAAGCATTACTGTGCAATTGTTTGAGGTCTGTAAGGGTAGCAAGCTGGGAAAGTGATTTGCTATTGATAGAAAGATCAAACTAAACGCCAACTTTGTGCTCTCTGTTAGCTCCTTATCAGCCTTCATCAGGCAGGATTTTATATCTGGTCATTTCTTCATTCTCATTCATCAAACAAGACTGTGAACTCATTAGTCGTTAGATTTCTAAACTAGTGTAGTGCTCAATATAAATTTTAATGAGGAGATGTATGGATGGAGTATTCATAAGCAAGACCATAAAGAATAGCAAGATTGAATAATGATATCTATAAGGAGAAGAATTTATAAGTGATATGTAATTCCATCACATCATTAACTTTAGGAGAAGGAAAATACCATTGAAAACAGAACAAAGGTCTTTGGTCACCAAAATTGAGTCGAGTAGAAGATGCAGAAAAAATTTTCAGTTTGAAATCATTTATTTCAATAATCTTTCAAATGCAATTTTATTTGATGATAGTGGAAAATAAAGTTCCTATGTATATTGATAGGTAATAATAATGCATTTTGAGATAATGTCTCATAAATGGCTTACTATATTTTCATTTGAAAATGTGCCCATCAACCTGAAAGTTAAATTATATGTATTAGTGCCTAGCCTGCCTTAAAATGAATACACTCAAAAACTAAATATCCTTATGCAGCGTATGCTTAAAATATTCAGTACTAGTTCAATGATTTTTAAATGTAGATAATACACATCACTTATATTAATCAGATTTATATGATTTTTCAAGAAATCCATTCATTTCATAGACCTCACACAAATTCAGGAGACTTTTAGTAGCCTTGACAGATTTGAGAAAGGGCAGAGATAAATAAACTGAAATATAAAAGTGGTAAAATATTAAAAGACTCCAGATATATGCAAAATTTAAATTCCTAGACTACAAATGAAAAATGAGCAAGCCTTTCTATAAAATGATTTTTTTCTTGACAAATTTGTTAATTCATAAATAAATGTAAACATGAATGGAAAATGTTTTAAGAAGCTATTTCAAATTCTACTGTGTTTCATTTATATAAATTATAAAGTAATTCACCTCCTTTCCCTAAAATATGTTGCCACCATAAGCTTTGGATAATATTGATGTGTTCCAAACTATACCTAAAGACATAATTTATGAGTATAGAAATGAGATTATTTCATTAAAACCTTCCAAAATAAATGAGTTCTCACTTTTAAAAACTTAATAAGAATATCAAAGAAATAGAATTTTCTCTAAGTACTCTGTTAATGAGTCTTGGCATTGAAAAATACTAGATTTTCCACATTTGATATATCTTCAATATAGTTTTAAGTATATTCATAAAATTTCTAAAAATTGACTCATGTAATTAACCAACTTAAGCACTTTTCTCATACCTATGATATCTCCTCATAACTTCAAGACAAAAACTAAACACCTCCATGTAACACTCAATGCCCTTTACAATCTGCTACTTTTCTCCACTACCAGACTCATTCCCTTGACTTTGTGCCCATTGACTGACTTATTGGCCATAGCTGGTCTCTGAACATATGCTACTTTCCCACTTCTATTTCTGACTGTGTCATTTTGTTTGCTGCGAATATAACTTCAGACAACGTAAGTAACATATGTTCTTGAAGCCTTCTCTGTTCACTCAACTACATAGTGATCTTGTCTCTTCCATTGCATTAACTATAGGCTTCTTTTTCTCAGCCAACACAGTCATATGTATTAAAGTACATATATATATGTTGGTGTTTCACCATGTTTGCATTCCTCAAAACCTAGAAACGCCTCCTGCGTTGCAATATGTCCTCAGCAAATGATTATAAGTGAATCAAATCATAAAGAAGAAAACACTAGACTTATCCAGGAGACCAAAGGTCTAATTCTGGATTTTTTTTTTTTTTACCAAAAATTGTGTTTCCATTTTGATATAACTAAGGCAGTAATGAGGATCAGATAAATCTCAGCCAAAAAGTACATGTTGAAGTTGAAATCGGCTCCATCATTTATGGATGTATTATGTTGGCTATCTTATTCAATCTTGCCTATGTCTAGTTTCCTACTGGAAAAATAGGGAGAGGTAGGAATATTCAGAGTTTAACTGTGCAGATTAGCAGTGAATTGATGTGCAGGAAGTCCTTAGAAAATATTTAAAACACAATGTTAGTTCTCATGTTTCATCGTTACATTTAAAAAAAATTTGCTTAATTTCTTTGTGACCCAGTTCACTCATTTTTTTTTAAAGATTTTATTTATCTGACACAGAGAGAGAGACACAGCGAGAGAGGGAACACAAGCAGGGGGAGTGGGAGAGGGAGAAGCAGGCTTCCTGCTGAGCAGGGAGCCCGATGCGGGGCTCAATCCCAGGATGCTGGGATCATGACGTGAGCTGAAGGCAGATGTTTAACAACTGAGCCACCCAGGCACCCCCCAATTCACTCATTTTAAGGGAACATTTTGAAATGATTTCTAAGTTTTTATTTGTCAGCAGTATTCTAATCCAGTAATGATTACCCATCGTTCAGTAAACTTAGTCTGTATACACAACACTCCTCTCCTAGTCTGGAACTGTGCTATGTAATACACAGACACATAAATTAATATTTCATGCATGTTATAGCTTTGCAACTGTTGATTTGCTTACAGCATGTAACTTTTCTTTTCCTCCACTTTTTTTTTTAATTTTGGGGTTTTTGTAGGTAAATTTGGAGAAAAATTTCTTCCCTGGCTAACTTACAAAGTTGCTATGGGATCCAATGAGAACATCGCATTACGGACATATCACCTATCATCATAATCATATATAAAATATTAATAAATATTAATATCATATTAATTTGTTGTCAAACCAGAAAAAGTTTGGAAGTGAAAGAGGGCTGCATGTACAATTACTTCAAGATATAAGGTCATACTGTGACTAATGAACACTCTATTTTTTTATTATAACTTTTAATAAAAGGTAAGAATAAGGTAAAAAAAAGTGTTGAAATATTGAGATTAACTGAAAAAATGAAATATTAAAATCTGAATGTAGGTCTTGGACCTAATGATGCTATTAAAGGATCATTGACACAAGGGTTAGAATAAAGGAAAAATACTTTTAAGTGCTTTTCAATCATGAATTCAGCCATTCACATTTTCGTTTAATTAAAAATGGTATTTTGACATCAAGAACCTTCTTTCAAAGAGTACAAACTTTCACTTAGAAAATGAATAAGTTCTGGGAATCTAATGCACAACATTGTGAATATAGTTAGCAATACCATATTATCTACTTGGAAGTTGCTAAGAAAGTAGATCTTGAATGTTTTCACCTTAAAAAAGAAAGAGACTGATGGTGGTATTAGCTAATCATATCACAATATATGAATTTATTAAATCAATACCTTGTACACCTTACTCTTATATAATGTTACATGTCAATTACATCTCAATAAAACTGAAAGAAAAAAACAACCTTATTTCAATTTCTTCATCAGCAACTGTTCCTTTAATTTACATTTCTTTGTAGCAAAATTCCTCACATGAATCACTGGGCATCACTATCTCTTAGTCTCTCTTTTCCATTATTTCTTAAACTCATCCCAGTCGGTCGTTTCTTCCTCATTAGTCCACTGAAAATGCTCTTGTCAAAGTCAGCACTGACTTCAATATTGCCAAATCCAAACTTCTCAATTTTTGTTTCATGCGACGTATGCGCAGCATCTGATGAAGTTGTCTCTCTCTTTTTCAAATCGTATTCCCTTTGCTTCTAGGTCACTATATTCTCTTGGTTTGCTTCCTATAACAATGCCCATCCTCCCCAAACTGATTGGCTGAATCTCATTTTCAATTCCCAACATTGACATTAGAGTATACTGATGTCTCAGTTTTCAAGGCTCCTAGCCTTCCAATTTATTTAATAAAACCTACACTGAGACATCATTATCACCAGAGTTCATAGTGTACATCAGGGTTCACTCTTGGTCTTGTACATTCTATGGGTTTGGACAAATGCACAATGACATGATCCATCATTATGGTATCATATGAAGCATTTTCATTATCCTAAAAATCCCCTGTGCTTTGCCTATCCATCTCTCTTCTTAATTCCTGGCAACCAGTGATCTTTTTACTATCTCCATAGTTTTGACTGAAACAATAGTAATTCTACAGTGGGAAAATCCGGTAGATGTTACCTTAATCAAAATGTTCAAGATTAATACCACAAATAAGAAATCACGTTGACATCACGCACTGAGAAGAGCCTATCACCCCTGATGTTATTCTTTTCCCAAATGTGTAACCATAATCTAATCTTAACAACAACAACAAAAAAATCAGACAAATCTGAATTGAGTGACATTCTACATAATACCTAAGTGTCTACTACTCAAATGTATCAAAATCATGGGAGATAAGGAAAAGTCTAAAGAACCATCACAGATCAGAAGAAACAAGGAAACATCTATAAAAAGAAAAATATAAGTGAAAAGCTTGCCAAATTATTCCAAGGTGCACCCAAGTTTGAGAACCAATAATTCAATCTGAACTCTTATTTTTACAAATAAGATGAACATCAAATAAGTGACTTGCTCAGTGTACAGCTTGCACATACCAAAACTGATATTTGAACCCAGATTTCTTGATTCTTGCAAGTAATTTTTTGTGTACTTTGCCAATTCCTGTAGAATTCATTTGAAATAAAGTACATTCTTAGTACATATAGTTGAATGGTAGTTTTGTTTAGAATGCCTCTTATTATCCACCCTCCAAAACAAATTAGAAGATGGACTTGGTCAAATTTCATTCTTCTGCATGCAGCTGCCCAATTTTCCCAGCACCATTTATTGAAGAGACTGTCTTTTTTCCATTGCATATTTTTTCCTGCTTTGTCAAAGATTATTTGACCATAGAGTTGAGGGTCCATATCTGGGCTTTCTATTCTGTTCCATTGGTCTATATGTCCGTTTCTGTGCCAGTAACATGCTGTCTTGGTGATCACGGCTTTGTAATATAGCTTGAAATCAGGCAACATGATGCCCTCAGCTTTGCTTTTCTTTTTCAACATTTCCTTGGCTATATGCACCCCAATGTTCATAGCAGCAATGTCCGCAATAGCCAAACAGTGGAAAGAGCCGAGAAGCCCTTCAACAGATGAATGGATAAAGAAGATGTGGTCCATAGATACAATGGAATATCACTCAGCCATCAGAAAGGATGAATACCCAACTTTTACATCAACATGGATGGGACTGGAGGAGATAATGTTAAGTGAAATAAGTCAAGCAGAGAAAGTCAATTATCATACAGCTTCACTTATTTGTGGATCATATGACATTAGGAGAAGGAAGGGAAAAATGAAGGGAGGGAATCGGAGAGAGAGACAAACCATGAGAGACTAAGGACTCCAAGAAACAAACTGAGGGTTTTAGAGGGGAAGGGGTGGGGGGATGGGTTAGCCCAGTGATGGGTATTAAGGAGGGCACGTACTGGGTGTTATACGAAAGCAATGAATCATGGATCACTACATCAAAAACTAATGATGTACTGTGTGGTGACTAACATAACATAATAAAATAAAATAAAATTAAATTAAATTAAATTAAATTAAATTAAATTAAAAAAAGAAGAAGAAGGACTTGAATACTTTTTAAATTTTTAAGAACATACACTTTAGATTTTGTTGTCAATTATCTATTTTTATAAAGGAAGAAACTATTTTTCATGACAATGCCCATATGATTTGATTTTGTGTGTGCAGGTAACTTTAAAATCACTTCCTCATTATTTAGTACTCAGGAGTGAACTGAATTAGTACCTCTTAATTACACTAAAGATAATTCAATCACAAAATATTGAGCATTTGAAAATGTGACACTTTAGAACACATTAATAAATCCATCACGTATTTTTAAATATATTTTAAACATAAGTGGCTGGATCAGTTACTTGGTGTGCAATGCTTCAATCCTCTCTTTGATATTTATTATCAATTTCAGTTAACATTCTTGAATGCACTTCCATTTTTTTTAGCTGGGGAATACTGAGAACTGAATCTTCTACTAAGCCTTGAAATTAGTGAGTGAACCATCTTAAAATTTCAAAGATTTCTAAGGCATTTCAAAGATAAAATTTCCACTAGAAGAATAGTATTCTATTTTATTCATTCTTTCATTCTTCCATTCATTCAGTAAATATTTTAATGAGTACTGACCATGTGCCAGATGTAGTTTTCTAAGGCTCTCTGTTATTGCACGACAGACACTATAGATATAATACATGCTCACTTGGAATATGTCAAAAATATTTGCCTTTGATACTATAATATAGCTTTCAATATCTTTTGTGTTATTGTTATTTTTATGGAAATATTGGCTTCTTTTCTCCACAGGAAAGATCATTATGTGAACTTTTAACCTTCTCTGTTGTAAACATTTGGAGACAAACAATAATACATGAATAACTGGAGCCAAATTTGTCATCATTATTGATTTTGGTCTTAAAATATGCAAAGGACTTTGCATATTCCATTGATTTATTCTCTGGCTGTGTTTTACCTTAAAAAACAACAATTGATTTTTAGGTCTTTGGTTTGTTTAGGGCCCAGGTGTTAAAATGGGTATTCCAGAAAGGGAAAGAGATGTACATGCAAAGAAGCCAATGTTTATGAAGGTCAACATCTGCCAAGATAATTCCAGAGTGATACTTTGTCATTTTGAAAGTCAGTAAAGAGAAGCCCAGAGCTGGAAATTGTTTTATTAGGGACACAGCAATCACCTGTTAAATTGGGAGGTACTTCCTATCACATCAGGAACTAAATGTTTACTATTCCCATTATTTTTGTTTTTATGATTGCTTGTGCTTGTTTATTTATTTTTGGTAGATGCTGGAGTAGTGGTGTCAGAATCACTCCAAGAATTTAAGATATTTGCCAAGTCAACATTCTCTAAAATATTACTTTCCAGGAAGATAGGAGGGACGGGGCTCTTTCCTTTCTGGGACTGAGTAACCACTGAAAATGGAATATGAATGCCAAAAAGAGTTGGGTTAGTGCTAGACATAATTCCTTACATCGGAAGCCTTTTTTCTTTGCTCAGTGTTAAACCTAGAACTGGGTATTTTCAGAAAGTCCTATAAAAATAATTTAGTTTCCAGGCCTGGAGCCAACCCAGATAACATTACCATGATCCTGAGCTATTTCCTTAACCCTGTATCAGGATTCTCTGAATTCCTGGAAGACCATTATTTAAAGGGAATAATCAAGTGGAAAACTAGTGTCATAATCAGTGAAAAATTGGCATAGTCTCAAAAATTATTGCAAAACTTACTCAGGGTAGCAGTAATTTGATGATTCATAATTTAGGGTGCCAGAGAAAAGCTCAAGAAACAAAAGCGATTATGATAAGTATCATATGTAAGGGGGAAAAGGTCATCTATACCATTAAGTAGTATATAAGATATTCTTAGCTGTCATTGTCATCTTGAAGTTAAGGATGATTTATTCAACATGAACTCACTCCCTTGTGGCACCTTTGTTTCTCATAGGAGTTATGTCAGTAGAATTCATTCCCGCAGACAGGAACCTCTGCCTATAACTCCTGTGCTATGGGAGGCCCAAGAAACTCACACCATCACAACAAACATAAAAAGGAATGAGCCATTAAGAGATGCAATTCATGTATGATATAAAGTGGACGCACAGAACAATATTCACATTTTTGTGAATATGAGTTTATGATGGGTTATATAAGCTTCTTATCACAGAACCTATTACAGGAATAAACCTGGAAATCAATTCTATTAGTAAGTCTATTCTTTATAATATCTCTGTTAAAAACGAAAATGTGCCACACAATCAAAGGCAAGTTGATTTTTGGGGGGGTGCCTGAGTAGCTCAGTTGGTTAAGCCTCCGACTTGATTTTGGCTCAGGGCTCAGGTCAGGTCATGATCTTGGGGTCATGAAATGGGAGCCCTGCCTCAGGCTTGCCCTCAGTGGAGAGTCTGCTTGAGATGCTCTCTCCCTCTCCCTCTGCCCCTCCCCCTGCTGACATGAGCATGTTCTCTCTCTCTCTTTCTCCTCAAAAAAGGCAAAGTTGATTTTTTTTAATGTTGAGTATATGTGTCTATATTTCTCATATACACTTTTTCCAAGTAGAAATGAAGATAACTTTTCTCACAAATATTGTTAGCAGAAATATGCAACATAATTTCAGCATCAAGAAGCTGGCTCTTAATTATTTGAAAACTGAAACAAAAAAATGCTTTTTTGAGTATAGCACTGTATATTTTTAAATTAAATTAGTCTAAAAGAATTTTAAATATCTTGGAACAATAAAGTCTCTACCTAGAGTTGTTAATATAGGATATTCCATGGGCTTAAAACGTAACAAAAAGAATATCAAAATCATGTGGTCAGAAGAAAACTATTTAGTAAAATTTATGAGAATTTCTGGATCTATAAAAAGAAGAGGGGGGAAGGAATTAACATTTTGGGTGCATTTACTGTTAAACTGTAAAAATGTAATTGGCCAAAGTATGTGTGTGTGTGTGTGTGTGTGTGTGTGTGTGTATACACATACATACAACTTTGGCCAATTACATTTTATGTATTATATATATTATACATTACATATATGGGGGAAAATACTATGTTTATAATTTTCATGTTAGAAAAAAACCAGCATTATTCTCTGACAAATATGAAAGGGATCATGTTTGGTGTCTGAAAAACAATATGTAGATTTACTTCATTTGAATTCACTGCATTTTTTTAATCCATGGACTTTTTTTTTTTAATTCCAGCAGAAAAGATTTGCATTATCAAATGAGTAGGAGCTAATGAACAAGTTCCAGATATTTGCAATCAGAGGGAGGAGGTAGGTAAGGACTTCAGCAAATTAACTTGAGAAAACAACCAAATTTTTTTTTATTTAAAGGTGGACGATGTGTATGCTCCATTATTATAGTGAATTAGGCAACATGTACTTTAGTTCTCTTACTAACAATAAAAAATACTGAAACAAAATGTAATCTATATGGAAATTCATTTAAACAAAAATGTATAAATGTTAATTCTAAGCAATCATTATGTTGTAATTAATAAACTTACATAATATGATTTTGTCTAAATATACAAAAGGTTGTTAGCACTTCTTTATGTTTAACATGAAAAAATAGGACTGAGTGTTTCTAACTTTCCTCAAAGCTATTGTATTCTAGAGTCGCTGATTTAAGTAATAAACTAAAAAGGTCATACATTGAAGGTGTTGTGTTTTAAAGCAAACTGAGTCTTTTTATTTTCAAAATGGAGTAATTCTTTCTCTCTGTGAGTTCACTCAACCTTATCACTGAATTTACTTGTTGAAATAGAAAATAGTAAAAGGATAAAAAACAGATGGAGAGTTTAGAGCATTTTCTAGATAATTTTCTAGTCCAACAAATGCCAACTATCTGTTAAACATTAGCACATAAATAGGGTTTGTAACAGAGGACACTTCTCTAAATATGAACCCGAACCACTTAGATGCATCCATAACATTTGAAAGTTGGCAATTTTCCTCAAATAGCAAACACGTTAGTGCTGGATGAAAAGATAGGAAAAGGTGAGGTATTTGCATGACCAGAACGGAAAAACTGGAGACCTACGTGTAAGGAAACATTTACATTATTCCTTTTCATTATTTCTGGATCTTGATAACTTCTCTATTAGTCAGCCAGTAAAGTCAGGAGTTGTCTGTTTTTACATATGTAGTCATTTTAATATATGCAAATAATACTGTCTAAGTTAGATTCTGTGAATATGAACATCATGCTAATAATAAAATAAAAGTTCTCGCTCTTCCCCTTAGGAAAAAAAACTATGTGAGTCAAATATGTCATGTTGGGGTAAATAAAGAGAATCACTAAGCTTTGATTGCCAGAGGATAAAGATTTTGAATGTTTGTTTTGTCAGTTTTGTTGTTCTGCAAAATTGAGAGCTCAAGTTTGGACAAAAGTATAATTGATCTTCCACTTTCTACTTCTGGCCCTAAAGAGAGGAGAAATGCTTTATTTTCTAATCTATTACTTCTTTTTTTTTTAAAAAAAAGATTTTATTTATTTATTTGACAGAGAGAGTGACACAGCGAGAGAGGGAACACAAGCAGGGGGAGTGGGAGAGGGAGAAGCAGACTCCCCGCCGAGCGGGGAGCCCGATGCGGGGCTGGATCCCAGGACCCCGGGATCATGATCTGAGCCGAAGGCAGACGCTTAACGACTGAGCCACCCAGGCGCCCCTAATCTATTACTTCTTATAGGAGACCTGGGGGTGGGGTAGACAGAAGCATATGGAAGTGTGGAGGACTCTCAGAGATAGGCTTCCTCTGCTTTCTGTTATGTTTTCCTGGAGTTCATCCAGGCAACTTCCCACCCTGGGAGCAGCAAAGATATAAATCAGCAAGGAAGCATGGACCACAATGACTGGCATGGAACTAGAACTCCTATTTTTTATTCATACTTTCATTGATTCATTCAAAATTCCTGTAATACTTAGGAGGACAGCACCTTTTCCTTAAGTTTTAACAAAACCATGCCATAAAATTGGAATAATAGAGTTGCTAAAAATTCCCCTTGAGACAGATACCTTTGAAGATTAATGGCTGCTAGATATTATGGTATATGAAATCATTATTGATCATTACAAATTTGATGATATAATAAGGAATCTTCTGAGTTTATGATCCTGTGTGAATACAGTCTTATCTCACTGGAGTTGACAGAGGATAAAATAAAACAATTTTAATAGAGAACATTCTATAAAATATAAAATGTAAGGCAAATATATGTTTATATTAATTCCTCCCTAATTATTCACTGATAGAGTCATAGAACATCACCAGGAACCATGTGATGTACCAGTGCAGAGGGTCATACTTAATATAATGATCCAGACTCCATTTTCATATGAGATATTACTAGTCAGAAATTATAATCAGAATAAGGACATCCCTGGAAAACCCATAATAATGACAGACTCACAAGCTAGTAGTCTTTCCCAAAGCATGGCAATGAATCCAAAGTGGGTAGAAGGCTTTTGAAAACTTTATTAGCTGTTAGAAACAGTGAAGCAATACAGCAGGTTTGGTTTTCCTGAGCCCTCTCTCCATGTCTAACGGATGTTCACCTTCTTGCTCTGTCCTCACACGGTCTTTCCTCTGTGTGTGTGTGCATCCCTGGTTTCTCTCTGTCCAGATTTATTCTTATAAGGACACTAATCGTATTGGATGAGAGCCCACCCTAACAGTCTCATGTTAACTTAGTTACCTCTTTAAAGCCCCCATCTTCAAAAGCAATCACATTCGGAGCTAGTAGAGGTTAGGGCATCAACATATGAATTTTCGGAGACATAATCTCACTCATGACAATTTGGAAGAAGGAATGGCAAAACCCATGAAAGAAATAACTCAGAGACTGTCAAAAGCTCTTGGTATGTCTCAGAATACACACTTTTTTTTTTTTTTTTTTGCTCATGCCTAGCTTGAATATCAACTCCTCTAAGAAATAACTTGTTCTGGGAAATGAGGTTTGGAAATGATGAAAAACATCATCTTGACAAAATAAAAATTGTAACATCCTTATTGACTCAGCCAAATGGAGACATCTCAGGGTCTGGCAAAACAAACTCTATTTTAATCAGCATAAAAAGGCAGAACCACATTATGTATTTGAAACTTTGAAAAAATCATCATCATCATACTGTTCTGTCATTATATATAAATCCAACGAAAACCCTCAGAACCATCTAAAGATGAGCATGATCATTCTGTAATCCTGCTTGTGAAAGGGACTCTCCAGATCGTGAAACACAATCACTTACCTTCCTGGGCTCTGGCAACATCCCTGATAAATTATGCAGTTCCATATGGTCTAGGATGGCTCCTATTACTTTCCTCATCTTTCCAAAATGAGGCCAATTTTGGAAAGTGATTTTTAATGGACATTATGAGCAATTTGATTTGTTCTTGACATATATATGTATATATACATACATACATATACAAATACAAATAGATATATGTGTGTATGTATACACACACTACTTTTGTTTTGTTTTCTTCTTTCCTATTATTTCACCAAACACCAGGTAAGTCAAGAAATTATTCATTTATTTCTAAATAATCATAATTTTTTTGTAAAAGCAAATGAGCTGAATTCCTTGCCAAGGATGCAAAAACTGTCATTTGAGGAAATGCTAGCATCTAGAATGGGTTTTGGATAAATAGATTATCTATTACAAATACATAAATGATGGTTAACCTCCAAATGCTACTATGCCTTAGGTGGAGAAGTCTCTTTTCCAAAATCAAATGAGAAATTGGTTTGGTTGGGCTTATCCAGAAGGCTCTCACAACAGATTTACTAGGGATGTACTTGAGAGAGTGTGTGCCTCATTTTGAGTTGTGGCTTGCACAGAATGGCCTACTCAGTTTTGAGTCTGATTACCAAGATTCATCCCTTATCTGAAGGTGACTAGAATCACCATGAGACTCTTAACACTATATGAGAATTATCTGATCAGGAACACAGTCTGAAAATTCTCATCAGTAATTCTGTTTTAGTCTTTAATTGACTGTATCCAAATCTTAATCATCATCAACATATTCATGCTCCATATTCCTGCCATGCACATACTAACAGCTTTTGCTGAGATATAAATCAGATAAGCAATCTCCAGTGACTCTTGGAGAAGTCACTCTTTTATTACCCCTTTATTTATTTTCACTTATGGTATTATCTACTTTTTTCATCTTTCCCTTTTAAAATTTGAGAACAAAAGTGTAAGCTTAGGAAGAGTGATGGATACAATCTGTTCCCTACATAAAGAAAGTCAAACTAACCCCCTCCCCCTAAAATCTTGTTTAATTCTTAGAACCCTAGTATTACATAAATTAAGAATTTTCTTTCTCACTCAAAATGAAGGCCTTGAAACAAACCAAACTTAGTGATAATTGGACTACGTTGTTTTAAAACCACAAAACCCTGTAAGTCAGGGAACCACAAGCCATATTTCCTCTGAGAGATATGATATGTTTCTCAGAATGTTCCAAGAAAAAGACTATGGAAATCAGCATCAACTACTCTTTTGAGCAATTAAATATAGTTGGGAAGGGGTGAGGATTATTGTCTTGTGCCTTACCCAGAGTAACAATGTCCCTACCATCTTCTGTTTTTGTATTTATTTTTATTAAAAGACATACAGAAAATAGCACCTTTTTTATCTGGGCATCTTGATGAATGCTCACAGTGAGCATTCACCTGTATAACCATCTCCAGGAGATCAAGAACAAGAATAGGTGCAATACTCAGATGCTTTTTTTGTGCCCTCTTCCAATCACTATCCCTCCTCCTGACATTTACCAGTGGACAGTAGGGTTGCTTGGTTTATGTAAATGTATGTAGGTAAATCAAATCATAGAGTATTTGCTCCTTTGTATGTGGTTTCATTCCTACCGGTGCAGAGAGCTGTAGATTGCACATTCACAGCATCCTCAGGTCTTCCATGGTTGTAAATATACCATTATACTGGTGATGGGCATCAGTTCAGTTTCCAGGTCGTCAATGTCACAAACACTGCCATTGTAACATTCTATAGTTTGTGTCTTTGGTACACATATCTACACATTCTTGTGGGTTTCTATCAGGGGGTGGAATTGCTGGAACGTGACATATGCTTTAGCAGATATCACCAGTTTTCCAAAGTGGTTCATAGGGGTTTTTACCAATTAATATTTCTTTTTTTTTTTTTTTTAAGTAGGAGGCAGGGATAGAGGGAGAATCAGACTCTCCACCGAGCAGGTAGCCCCATATGGGACTCGATCCCAGTACCCTGGGATCATGACCTGAACTGAAGGCAGATGCTTAACGGACTGAGCCTCCCAGGCACCCTCAATTAATATCTCTGACAGCAGTGCCGGAGACTTTCAGTTTGTTCATAGTCTTGCTAACATTTTGTGTGATTCTTTTATTTTTTTGTTTTTGTTTAATGTTTCTTCCTTCTCAAAAGCCATTTGATAGTACATGATAGAATTGTCTTCCAGTTCTAGTTTGCATTTCACTGATGGATAATAGTCTATTTTGACTAATACTTCCCTGTTTTACCCTCGCCCCAGCCCCTAACAACCACCAGTCTATCCTCTGTTTCTGTGAGTTTGGACAACTTAGGTTCCTCAGACAAGTAATGTGATGTAGTTTTTGTCTTTCTGTGTCAACCTTATTTTACCTAACACATGCTTTCCAGGTCCATCCATGTTGTCGTATAGCAAGATTTCTTTTTGTTTTTAAAGGCTAAATTTTATTCCATTGTATGTATTACTACAAGTATGTATTACTCATGGATATGGTTGTGACATAGATTGTAATGATGGTTTCATGGATGCACACTTAGCTCTAAACTCATCAAGTGGTATACATTAGGTATGTACAGCTTTTCATATGTCAATCATACCTCCGTAAAGTGGTTTTAAGACCAAGAATCCATTTTCATATATTTATTGATCATATGGTTATCTTTCACAACATGTGTGCTTAAGTCTTTGATACTTTTCTATAAGGTTGTCTGCCTTTATCGATTTATAGAATTTTACTATATATTCTGGGCATGTACGTTTGTTGAATAAATGCATTGGGAATGTTTTCTTTCACTGTGGGTTGCTTTTTCAATCTCCTCTTAGTGATTTCTAATGGAGAGAAAATTTGAATTTTAATATAATTCAGTTCATCATATTTTCCTTTACAGTAAGTGATTTTGAGTTTTATTGAAGAAATCTTTGCCAACTTTGAGATTGGAGGATGTTTCACATTTTTGTCTTTTGGGGTTTACCTTTTACATTAATATCTGTATGCCATCTGGAAGTGATCTTTGGTATGATTGAGGTATATCTGATCAACTCAGTACCATTTATATAAAAGACTGCATTATTCCCACTGAGTTGAAGTGTTAAACCTACATAAAATCCAGGCAAATGTTTATAGATATTATATATGAATAGGTTTGTGTCTGGTCTCTCTATTTTATGTCAGAGATCATTTTTTCTACTCATGTTACAATACCACATTGTCTTAATAATTATAAATGTACAGTAATCTTTAGTATCTGGAAATGTACATATTACAGCTTTGTGTTCCCTTCAAGATTTCTATTGGCTACTCTTGGCCCTTTGCATTTGTGTATGAATTCTAGATTCAAAATATTGTATGCCTTTATTCCCAAACACAGATTTTAATTTGATTCATTTTGATGCCACTTATTTCTATTCAATAAATTATGCATGCTACTCAGTGATGTTATTTCTATAAGCTCCAAAAATTAAATCGGTCTTTTTTAGTATTATTATAATATATATAATATATAAATGTTATATATGGTATGTATACATGTACACACACACAATTTTCTATAATATATACACACACTTTTATTTCTTTAAATGGTTAATTCTTATTGCAGAATATCATGCTTTTGAATGGCTCAAACCAAAAATTTATATGTGGGACTTTTCTGCCCCCATAGAAAAAGGAATATAAGGGTATTTCCTCAGCCTGATAAAAGGCTTCAATGGCAAACCCACATGCTCAGTGATGAACTCCTTAATGGTGAAAATCCAAAAGGTTTCTCACTAAGATCAAGAACAATATAAGAATATCCATTCTCAAGACTTTTATTCAACATTATACTGGAGGTTCTAACCAGGGAAATCAGGGAAAAAAATAAAAATTATCCAGATTGGGAAAGAAAGTAAGCAAAACTACCTGTATTTACACAGGACAAAATTCTGCACGAAGATAATCATAAGGAATCCACTAAAAACAACAACAACAAGAAAAAACTATTACACCTTAACAGATAAGTTCAGGAGGTTGCAGGATTCAAGATTAACATTAAAAAAATTGAATTTCCTTTTTTAAAGATTTTATTTAATTTAACTTTAGAGAGGGGGTGGAAAACGAGCAGAGGGAGGGACAAACGGAGAGGGGGGAAAGAAAGAGGGAGAATCTCAAGCAAACTCCACGTGGAGCATGAAGCCCGATGCAGGGGTTCATCTCAACACGGAGATCATGACCTGAGCCGAAATCAAGAGTCTGACATTTAGCTGACTAAGCCACCCAGGCACCCTAGCAATTTAATTTCTATACACTGCATAAAAACTATCTAAAAATAAAATTAAGAAAAACACTTCATTTATTACAACATCAAAAAGAATAAAATATGTAGGGTCAAATTTAACAAAAAAGTGTAAAATTTTTACACTGGAATCCACACAATATTCTTGAAAGATATTAAATATTTTTATATGTGGAAAGATATTTCGGGTTTATGGATAGAAAGACTTAATATTATCAAGATGACAATACTCCCCAAAATTCATCTACAGATTAAACACAATACCTTTCAAAATCCTAGCTTGTTTTTTTGCAGATATTGACTAATCTTAAAATACACAAAGAACTACAAGTGACCCAAATAGTGAATGATTTTGAAAAAGAACAAATTTGTAGAACTCCTATTTCCTGATTTTAAACTTAATATAAAATATTTAATAATAAAATAAAATAATAATAATACAAAATACAAAAAACTTAATACAAAACTACAGTAATCAAGATTATGTGGTATTGATATAATGTTAAGCATATAGACCAATGGAACAGAATTGAAAGTACTGTAATAAACACAGAAAGTACTGTGTTTATGGTCAATTGATTTTCTACAAGGGTATCAAGAAAATTCCATTGGAAGAATAAACTTTTTAAAAAACGATTCTGGACAAATGGATATCCACATGCAAAAGAATGAAGTTGAACCTATGTTACATACTAAACACATTTAACTCAAATTTGATTAAAGACATAGATGTATAAACAAACTCAAGAACTCTTAGAAGAAAACATAAGAATAAATATTCATAACCTTCGTTAGACAATGTTTTCTTAGGTATTATGCCAAAAGCACAAGCAGCTAAAGATGAAATTGATAACTTAGATTTTTCAAAATTAAAAACTTCTGTATTATAAATTTAAACATCAAGAACATGAAAAGACAACCATTACAATGGAAAAAGGATTTTCAAATCATTTATTTGATAAGGGACTTGTATCCAGAATATATAAAAGTTTTAGGCCATCATCATCATCATCATCATCATCATCATCACAACAACAAATAACCCATCTTAAATAGAAGTAAAATATTTGAATAGGTATTACTCCAAAGAAGATATACAAATGGCTGTTAGGCACATGGAAGTGTGTTCAACATCATTAGGTAATACAGAAATGTAAATCAAAACCACAATGAGATCTTACTTTGTATCTAATAAGATGGCTAAAATGTAAAAGATGGCAGGAACAAGTGTTGACCAAGATGCAGAGAAATTAAAAACCTCATTCAGTGCTGTTGAGAATGTAACATGTTGAAGCTACTTTGCAAAACTACTAGAAATTTCTCAAAATGATAGCCATCATTACAATATAAGCCAGCAATTACACTCTTTGGTATCAATCAGTGAAAATATATGTCCACTCAAAAACTTGTATAAGAATGTTCAGAGTGGCATTATTCAAAATAATCCCAAAGTGGAAACAACTCAAATATCTATTAACTGACATGTGGATGGTCCAAGTAGATCCGTACCATAGAATATAATTCAACAACAAATAGGAAGGAAGCATAGCACGCATGAACCTTGAGAACACCGTGCAAAGGCAAATAATGCAATCTCCAAGACCACATACCATATGATACATTTTTACAAAAGGTCGAATAGGCCAAGTTATGGGAACAGGAAGTAGATTACCAGTTGCAGATCTGGGGAGCCAGGCGAGGGGAGGGAATGATTGCTAATGCTTGCAGGATTTCTTTCACAGTGAAGAAAATATACTAAAATGAGATTGTGAGAAAGTTGTCCAATTCTGTGAATATACTAAAAGCTGCAATTTACACTTTAAATGGGTGAATTTCCTGATATGTGAATTATATCGTAATAAAGCTGTTAAAATACATGAAGTAAAAACTGATAAAACTGAATAGAGAAGTAGAAAACTGACCAATTAGTCTTGAAGATTTTTAACACTCCCTCACAAGAATTGGTAGAAGAAGGGGAAAATAAATCATTAACCACATAAAAGTTTGAAAATACTCTAGACTAATCTAATGTAATTGGCATTTATAGAGAAAGCTATGCAGCACATCAGATTACACATTTTCGAGCTAATACAGTGTATTTACTAAGATAAATTATATAGTAAGATATAAGATAAGTTCGGTATATTTAAAAGTATCTACATCATATTTAGTATGTTTTATTTATTTTGGACTTTACCAAAATTAAGAACTTCTGCTCTTCGAAAGACAGTTTAAGAGGCTGAATAAACTAGTTACTTACTAGGGTAAAATATTTGCAATTTACACATGCAGAGTATGTAAAGAACTCACAAGCTCAATAATAAAACAAGAGGGGCACCTGGGTGGCTCAGTCGTTGAGCGTCTGCCTTCGGCTCAGGTCATGATCCCAGGGTCCTGGGATCGAGCCCCACATCAGGCTCCCTACTCCGTAGGAAGCCTGTTTCTCCCTCTCCCACTCCCCCTGCTGTGTTCTCTCTCTTGCTGTGTCTCTCTGTGTCAAATAAATAAATAAAATCTTTAAAAAATAAATAAGTAATAAAACAAGAAATCCAATTAAACATAAACAAAGGAGCCAAGAGATATTTAACCAAAGTATAAGCAACATATGAGAAGATGCCTGATACGATTATTCTTTAGTAATTTGCAAACACATTAGAACCAAAAGAGATACCGCTGACCACCTTTCAGAATGTCTTTATACTAAAAGGTCTGACCACATTAAGTTTTTGTCCTGCTGTTGAGTAACTGCAACATTCATACACAACTGATGAGAATATAAAATGGTGGAACCACTATGGAATACAGTTTGGTAGTTTTTAGGATTTTTTTTAAAGAATTTAAACACTGTTCTACCACAAGATGCAACCCTTTTACTTCTAGAGATTTACCTAAGATAAATAAAACCTTATGTTGATATAAAGACTTACTCATCAATGTTCTTAGCAGCTGTAAGTAGGATCATCTCCAAACTGGAAATATTCCTAATACCTGTCATCAGATACATTGGAAAATAAGTGGTAGGATTGGAAAGCACTCAGCAACAAAAGATGAACTATTGATACACATAACATAGATAAATTTTAAAATAATTATGCTGAGTGAAAGAAGCCAAAAATAAGAATGCATACTGTATGATTCCATTTATGCAAAACTCTAGAAAAGACAAGTCTATATGAAAGAACACAGATCAATGCCCAAAGATGGCTGGGTGGCCAGGAAACTACAGAACTACAAAAAAAATGAGAGAAAGCTATTGGGCATGATGGATATGGTCATTCAAAGAAATGGATTCATGTATTTGCAGATTTCTGTGATTCCCCAGTTAATGTGATTAAATACATTCATAGTAAATTAACCATCTACTGTTCAAGGGGCACATACCAATTATTCCATTTTATCATCAGGCTTATGGCATGGCTAATGAGGCCAACCTTGTCAGTGTGAATTGATTTGGATGGGATGATCTTTTTGGTTCTTTCCATTTGAAAGAAAAGAAAAAAATCATATTTTATCAATGTCCTAGAGAATAAATACTTGAGGATTTTTTGTGTCTGATGCTACCAGGGAAATGAAGATCATTGTTTTCAATCGTTTTTCATAATTTTTTTAAAGTTGATTTTATATCCCAGTTAGAAGGCCAAATGTTGTTATTTTTTGTATTGTTAATATATCAGTGACATTATATTTACATATCTAGACATATTTATGTCTTAATTTATGATGAATTGATAACCTCAAATGAAAAGATCAACTCAAATTTTCCTAGTATAATTCCCATCTTTAGACATTTAATTGAGGTTTACATTGATTCGTAAAATCACCCAAGTTTATATAGCTCATATGGAATTAGTCATAAAAATGCATGGTAGAAATAGAACTACTTGTGGGTTGGTATTAAATGCATTCTGGCTGGAAGGGTAATTTCCCTTAAGTAAAGGATATCTTGGCTCAGAAAACTTCCTTCTTGATGCTGAACTAAAAGGGATCACTTGTTCTACTTTTCAAACAGTAAGAGAATGGGAACTTAGTACCTAAACTATGGCTAGCATTATTTTGATATGATAGGAGAAAAAAATCCATAGGAGAGACTGAATAATTTCTTTTTTCAAATCTTATCTATAAAATATTACATTTAACACTGCCCAGGCGTTAAAATTTGTATGTTTCTGACTTCAAAGGAGAAATTATTCGCTGTGTGTTGATATCTTCTGCTATGCCACAGTAGCCTTTACCCCTTTTTCTAGAATCTTTTCCTTCATGTACCACCCCACTGCCCACACATCTACTAACTCCTCTTTTCACATGTAAACATTATAGAGAAAATACTGGGAATCCAGGGCAAGTAGTTGAGCAATTTGGATCTTCTAATGAAATCTTGGAAATCTGTGTTACCCAGGACCTACCTCCACAAAAAAGCAAGCAAGCAAGCAAACAAAAACACAGAAACAAAAATCTTACTTATTTTTCAAACTGAAAATAATCTTAAAATTGGTTAGACTGAAGATTTAAATTTGAAATCAGCAGCACTTAACAAGCTGTCCAGACTAGTCTTTCCTTGCAGAGCCTTGCTCTTCTTTTAGATGGTTCCTCCAGTATTTGCTTGCATTTTCCATAATAATACTTCGGTAGCAATTTCTTTATTCAATAATTACAGACAAGAGCTTTTAACTACCTGTTTTGGTGCCTGAGGGCTCAGTGGCTTCCACATTCACCACACTCTGCCTGGAATAACCTGTCTTAAAGAAATCAAAACTTTTGGATAAAAACTAAATACTTAGGTATTGTGACTCCTCAAATATTTTCACTGCCGATTCAAATGTATTATATGATGTTTCTCTGCATAAGTTTTTCCACATTTAATAATTAATTCATGTATTTTCATTTGATTGGTATTCTATGTGTCTGATTTTAGTTCTTTCCCTCCAAATTCCAAAATACACCAACAGATCTCTCAAACTCTGGGCTATTTTTCCCAAGCCATTAAGCATTCTAGAGAATAATGACACTATACTTACATTTAAAATTTGCTTTGTTCTTAAACTTGTCATCTTAGATATCTTTGCAAAGCTTCTGAGATCCAGCTCTTTTCTTTTTCTTGCTAATTGACACACACTAAGATGGCCTTTCTTTTGCAGGAGGCAGTGTTGCAAGGAACATCCTGTATACTCGTAATCATTCATGTTTTCTATAGGATTAATTTTGCAAGTGAGATAAATGAGTCAGAGAAGGTCCACAGTTAATAATTAATTGAACTGATTAAAATTGAGAATCAATCATGTGGTAGGTAGTCTAGTCACTATTTTGTATGGTTCGAGGATGCGCTAGAAGACATGGCAGATGCGTTTGCTTTACAATGAGACTATAGTTGCAGGTAGATATTTGCATGGCTCTCCTCAAAGTTGACAGAACGAACAATCTCACCCACAGTTGATATTGTTAAATTCCCTGTGCCATGGCCATAATTAGTGGCGATCTTTTAAAAAAGTTTTATTTGATTTTGCAAATCTGATGGGTGAAGAGAGAAACATTATTATTATTTTGTTTTGAAGTCTCCTGATCCTAAATAGGTTCAATATAGTTTTATGTCCTTATTGGCCATTTTTATTTCCTTCTAATCTTCCTGTTTATCTATCATGCTCATTTTTAATGTGGTCTCATTGATTTGTTGCAGATCAATTATATTTTGTCTCAATTAACTATCCCTGAAATGTTAATGATAATACCATCTTATGTAATTTTTTAAAAATAGTTTATCTGAGACTATTTCTTGCCTTTTCACTCAATGGCATTCTTTTTTTTTGAGATATTTTATTTCAGTAAGTTTAGGTCTGAGAATTTTTGTTTTGTTTTATTTTTAAAGATTTTATTTATTTATTTGAGAGAGAGAATGAGATAGAGAGAGCATGAGGGGGGGAAGGGTCAGAGGGAGAAGCAGACTCCCTGCTGAGCAGGGAGCCCGATGCGGGACTCGATCCCGGGACTCCAGGATCATGACCTGAGCCAAAGGCAGTCGCTTAACGACTGAGCCACTTAGGCGCCCCCAAAATTTTTATTTTTAAAAAAAAATCACTACACTTGATTTTGTTGCTGATCCAAATTTGAGAATCTTCGATTTACATAATTCTGTGTCTACATTTTTATTTGTTCCAAACACAAATATGCATCTGAAACTATATTTCCCCATAATAAACAATGTATGAATACATTTTTATCAACTGAAAATTTTCAGAAAATTCTATATATAATAGTTCATATTGTTTGGCTCAGTCAGAAAAGTTATCCAAAGAACTTAGGAATAGGTTCCCAAGTTATTCTAAATATTAACTTCAGAGTTTACTTTTCTTCTCAAATTTTAATATTCCTTAGGGTAGAATAGCATACGGGTTCTTACTTTTCTCAATGCAAGTGTTTTTAAACGTCATCAATGAGAGTTTGATCAATATTGTGGCTCTTTGCTGGCATTATAATGCTGAGAGGCTAACATGTTAGTTGAAATGAAAATTTAAAAAAAGACCTTTTTATCAATGTGACAGATACACATGCCTTGAGCACTAACAAGGCATAGCTAATTACTGATACAGTTGCTGAAAAGGTATTCTGACAGTCATGATATATGAACAAATTTGTCTTGCAAGTGACAAGTCAAACAGAGGTTACTGGGAGTCATGGGCACTGCCAACTCTGTGGGTGGGTTACAGCAAGTGTCTGTTCATTCATTTTTCTTTGCTGGGGGGGTAATAGTCTACCATCATCTCAGCCTGCTGAGTCTTTCATGTATGCTCATACGGTTTCATTAAAAGTCCCGATATTTCTTTCCACAAATGTTCCCAAAAGGATTTGAAAAATCCAACTGTTAGTTAGTTTTCCTCTAAAATCCCTACTTAAATTCTTGGCATCTGCAAGATTTATCTGGCAATGTGTCATTTGTCTAAATTATATACATTTAAGTCATGCATTAGTCATGCACTTCTTCTATAGATGAAAGTATGTAATTTAACATATATAAGGAATATTAAGTCTTATTATATTTGATCACTGTAAAATTTCCTCATTATTTCTCAAATCCAAGAAATTGTAAGTCATATGCAGAATATTGGAAATGATTTGCTATAAGTAAATGGCTATATATGTATGTGTGTGTGTGTATATTTGTGTGTGTGTATATTTGTGTTATTTCAATGAGAAATGATTGCATAGAAAGTGAAGCCTATATTCAGAAACATTATTTTTTGACTACTAGTTCAGTTTCTTCTTTCCAAAAAAAAAAAACAATCTCAGTTATGCACCAAAAGTTTTCTGAATCTCCCCATTTCCGCAGTGCTAATGCGACATCCACTAAATATTAATCATTTAGGAAGAAAAACTCATTATTCTTATAATGAATTATTATGAAAGAATAATATCTGGCATTAATAGGTTAATATTCCAACATTACTATGAAAGTGAGGCCATGGATAAATTGTAATACAAAGCAGACACAGTGATTTTACAATCTGTCCCGTTTGTTTGAATCTACATCATATTACTTGCCAAACAAGCACTCGGCTTCTTTTGTGAAGGTTAATTTTTTTATAAGCAGGGGGAAATGATTCAGTGGAGAACTATACTTTGTATGCCAACCATGTGTTATGACTTGCCTGGAATACAATGCTACACAATGTCCTCTGCAGTATAAAGAAATAAATAAGACTATAAACAGATATGTTTTAGGTACCAAACAAAATTTCTCACTTTTATGACAGAATAGAGAATGCACTTTTCAAGCTTAAAGGAGGTCATGGTGGTGGTGACTGAGGGGTGTTAATATGCCAATGTGGGTTCTGGTGCTGGTGATGGGAACAGCAATGGAGGTTCTTTGAAGGAGGGCAACTGAGCCGACCCGTGAATAAAGCGTAGGGTTAGCTGATTGAGAGCAGACAGGCGAGGATGTCCAGACCGAGAAATTAAATCTAACAGGTTAAATTCTTTGAAAGAGCATCATAAGAGATGTTCTATCTCCCATCCTCACATATACTCCCACTCCTCCATGTCTTCGGTTTAAGGAAGATAAGCTATTTTAGAAGAACGTGTTCAATCTTGTAATTTATATGTACAACTACAGTAGGCATTACTATATACTATTCCTGTTGGTTGTTTACTTTCATCTTTCTTGCTAAGTAAGCTACTTATTTATTCAGGGAAAAAAATGACCTATTAGTCATTTTATCCTCAGTACTTAAATAGTTTCCACCCCATAGTAATTATACAATAAATGCTTCTTCAAGATGAGCTATATCTTTATCTATTTTATGCTTGGACCCCTGTGATGGCTGATTTTATGTGTCAATTAGGCTGGGGTAAAGGATGAGCAGATAGTTGGCAAAATAGTATTTCTGGGTATTTTTGTGGAGGGTCTTCATGGACGATATTAGCATTTGAATCAGTAGGCTGAGTAAAGATCACCTTCATCAATTTGGGTGAGCATCATACAACACATTGAGGAACTGAACACAACAAAATGGCAGAGGAAGAACAAACGAAGAAGAGATATTCGTTTTCTCCTACCCTCAGACATAGGCCCTCCTTGTTCTTGAGCCTTTGGACTCAGGTTGAGACTTATACCATCAATTTCCCAATTCTCAGGTCTTAAGACTCAGGCTGAATCATATCACCAGCTTTCCTGGTGTCTTGCTTGCAGAGGGCAGATCATGGTATTTCCTGGCCGCCATAAGTACGAACCAATTCCTGTAACAATTCCCCTCCTATGCTGGTTCTGTTCCTCTGAAGAACCCTAATATACCCCCCAAATAATATTTAAGGTAGCTTACAAATAAGCACATAGATCATAAAAACAAAAACTTAAAAATAGTGTAATAGGAAAAATGGAAAGTGAATTGTGAAAAATAAGTTTATATACAAGCAGAATGAACAAACAGCACTTCAAAGGCCATAAATCTATGTATTTCCTTTATGCACATTCTACCTCAATATTTGTGAATGCATAAGTTTACCTACCCATAAATCAATCAAATGTTAGCTGTATATTTATTTAAATGTTTATGTATTCTTCAGGTGTTATAAATACGTGTCATGACAATATTTTAGACAGACTTTATTTTTAGTCCAGGTTACACAAGGCAGTGATATGCAAGGCCAAGTTGGAGAAGCCAAACACTGCAATGTTATTTTCACTGGGAAAGGTTGTGGGAGCTCAGCAAAAGCAACAGCGTGCCCTCTGGCCCTGAAGGAGAAGTAAGGTGAAGGACAAACTGAACATGGTTGGTGGTATGCTGGAGGTCCCTGGGAAAGATAGAGGGGGAAAGGAAGAAGGGAGAAAGGATTTGTTTTGTTTTGTTTTGTTTTTTTGAACTTTTTCTGAGTAACTGTCTTTGAATATTTTCACCTAGAAACCAATTCCCTACAACAATTCTTCAAGGAGATAAGGTCATCCTGCTTGAAATTAAGAACAACAACAACAAAACTACTTAGAAGACATACGGCAGATTTGCCACAGATACTTATAATGTTCTTTCCTGAAATCAAGTTAAAATTTAAAAAAAAGAAACATATAACCCCATAAGAGCAAAAGGATAGAGCAGACTTCAGCAAAAGAAAGATTCTATGGGTTAGCCTGGTGATGGGTGTTAAAGAGGGCACGTTCTGCGTGAAGCCCTGGGTGTTATGCACAAACAGTGAATCATGGAACACTACATCAAAAACTAAAGACGTAATATATGGTGATTAACATAACAATAAAAAATTTAAGAAAAAAATTCCAAAAAAAGAAAGAAAGATTTCTAAAATTTCAGGAAGAAGGAAAGCTGATGGGTAATCATTGATTAATAAGGTTAAGTTGATCTTAATATGATTCAAGGGTTCTCAGCACAGATGACAGACCCCCAAAGAGGTGTGGCTTAACATATCAGATATAAGTGAAGGACTGTGTGCAGAACACTTAACATCTAAACCTGATCATATTTTACTAAGCAGAATTAATATAGCCATGTGATCATACCCAAGGCAAAAAGGGAGGTTTCCTTTCCAAGCAAACTGAAGAAAATGTCAAGAGAAGATTCGAGTACCTAGTTGGACACCCACAACAAAGTGTTTCTATGCTTTCGTAGGAGTGGTCTTCAGTAGGACGTCTGGTTCTATTCTAAAGCAAGAATAGATGTGAACAGATGATGAGCCTTGTCCATATTTACAGAGTTACTAGTTTACAATATTCTATGGCCACATTTAAAAATATCTATAGGAAAACAAGGTTGGTTACACATTTTAGGAAAGCCTGAAACAAGAAAGAATAAGTCCGAGATAAACAAAAAAATTTCCAGAGACAAATCCAGCAAAAATAGAGACAAAATTATCAGAGATATGATAAGAAAATTTCTCCAATTTAAAATGACACAGACATTTTCAAATTACATAACATTTACTAAATAAAATTATGAAGAAAGCCATACTTAATTTTATAATTTCAAGATATCAGAAAACCTAGCAATAAAAAAGAAAATTTTCTTCCAATCAGGGTGCTGTGGGTTGAACTGATTCCCCCAAAAGATTTTTCAAGTCCTAACTACCAGTACTTAAGAAAGTGCTCTTATTCAGAATGGGATCATTACCTAGTTAAGATGATGTCTTACTACATTAGGGTGGACCCTAATCTGATGACTAATTTCTTAAGAAGCAGGGAATTTGAACACAGAGACACAGACACATCAGGAAAACACCTTCTGACAACAGAGGCAAAGTTTGGATTGATGCCTACAAGCCAAATAACACCAAGGATTGCAGACAACACTAAAGGCTAGAAGGAAGCAATGAAGGATATTTCTCTAGACTGTGCAAAGTGAACATAGCCCTGCCAACACCTTGATTTCAGCCTTCTGGTCTCCAGAACAAATTTCTCTTGTTTTAAGCCCCTCAGTTTGTGGTGCTTTGTTATGACAGCCCTAGGAAACTAATACACAAGGGGTCAAGAGGTGGGAAACAAGGCAATCTCAAAAAGAGAATAAAACTGGAATCAGGCTTTTAGTCAGCAATGCTGGATGGTGTGATAAAAAGAGAAAATGTCTTCAAATTCTAGCATAATGCTTTTTTATCTAGAATTCTGCTGTGAGACAAATTAAGTTAGGCAGAATAAGGATATTTTTAGAAAATGAGTGATTCATAAAATTTAAGCCTCTATACCATTTCTTACTTGAGGATGTACTTCAGACAAATAAAGAATTAAATCATGAAATGGGAAATATGGTACCTAGAAAATAATAGAGTATATTGAGGAAGCAAATGTTGAGAAATCTCAGGAGGACGGTTGTGTAGATTAAGAAAGCAACCAGTCTAGATTTCAAAGTTTGGAGACCATCTGAGTGAAAGTCACTTGGGAAAAAAATAGATTTGTTAGTATGCTTCAAGTGTTTTTAAAAAGTTGAAATTGGATACTTTGATAGTGAAAAGAACAAAGCAAATAGCAAATAAAACCTCTCAGAAAAAATTGCAGAGCAAGAAATCAGGTGTATTCATAATACACTCTTTGGCTATGCACTGAACAGAATTCACATGGTATTATGTAAATATATATATTCATATATATATATATATATATATATATATATATATAGGTGTAACATGGGGAGAGAGACATCACAATGTAATTATTTAAGTATATAATTTATCTATCAAGTCGAAAGTTCATAACTTACTATGTTACAGTAAATCAACCTTTTTGTAAAGACCAGACTGACAAAGGGAATGCTGTGCCTCTCTGTGTGTTTGTGTGTGTACCTGTGTGCATTCAATCAGTTGGAGATTCCCCAGATTAATTATCACAAAAACAAGGTAAGGGAAGATTTGAAATAATTGCACCTGCAATGAGAGTATTTGGTTGCTTTTAACATACGACAATGACAATTTCTCATGGTTTAACCTTGCAGTTTTCTACATGGTTCATCAGATCTAAATCCAGAGACCTAATGAGAAAGAGTCAGAATATTTCCTTCTCTTTTCTGTAAAATGGTTCATGTTGGGAGAATTTTAAAAAAATATTCATTTCCATTCATAGAATCCATGGGCCCAAGTTGTTCTGACTTTTCATAGATTATCAAAATTATCCTTATATCTTTAAGCCGCATCTGGATGCTTAGTGACTCAAGGAATCCTCACGGTATCACCAAAAGGAAATCCTGTTCAGGTAAGAAGGAAAAAGCAGAAAGCCTGCCCCTTCTGGGTTCTGTTGAGGTCCAAGTTGAAATCTGAGTGGGCAAGCTGGGGAGTAGGTAGAAATAGAAACCTACAAATAAGCATGAGACAAACCAAGAAAGCTTGTCTTGTTTTATCCGCCTCCATGTCCAGCATGTTATGTGATAACACAGCAAGGGGGAGACTTTGCCAAGTAGGGGTTGATGAGATCACCCTGCTACTTGTTTTTGGCATTCAAGAAATCAGGAAGTTTCCATGTGCCCTGGTGAAGGCACAGCAGCTGCTGAAAGATTCACTCAGTCTGCAGACCTGAGATATCCCAGAAACCTGGGCTGGGGTTGCATATGGCCAACTGTCAGCAGCAGTGATTACTATTGTAATACTGAGAGACAGATGGATGTATTGATCTTAGCTGATGACATTAAAGAGACCAAGCCACCCAACATCCAATGGAAAGGACCAGTCAAGAAGGACAGCACTAAGACTACCTACCCTTCCTTATCTTGTTGCTGGGAAATGTAATCAGACTTCACCTTGAATATGAGAAAATATAAAAACCTAGTTGGACTTAGAATGAACTGAAATTTGACCAAAGGAAACATTTTAAACAAGATAAAATCAAGATAAAAGTAAAGGATAGATCTAAATTTCTCCTCTACTAAGTAGACTGGGGACTTATAAGGAAGATTAAATGACTTCTAGAATTTTTTTTTAAGTTGACTTTGTATATTAGATTTGTGTGATTAAATTTTTGACCTTGACTACATTATAATTTGTATAAATCTGAGTTGAAGGTTTTCAACAAATGGCTTTTTCTCTACGTTTACAATACTTAAAAGATCGCAAGGATAAGATAAAAAAGGGAAAGTCTCAATTTCTCTTTTCTCCCCCTTTTGTTATTAATCTGTAGTTTATAAGTCAAGCAAGAGAAATAACTCAAGCTTAAGACATAATCATAAAGAAAGTAAAAAGCAGTTCTTTGTATGTGGTCAAAAGTTTAACTGGTCAAAAGTAGATGGATCGACTTTTGAAATTCATAGTAAATTTAGCTTCTTATCTAAGGGCACCATCTTGAATCTTTAGAGAGGCTGAAACACAGTTACATTTTCATATGTATATAAACATACATATTTAAATGACTATCACTAACCAAACCTAGGAGAAACATCCATGTTGATCATCCCAACCACATCTTAAATCTAATGCTTATTTCACTTTATTATAATCCTTCTAGACAAATTTAATGTTTTTTTCCTGAACAAAATAGGACCAGTCCTCATTAAAAAAGTACAAAAGACAAAACTTACTAAAATTGTTTATAATGTACTAGTGAGTCTCAGAGTCTGCTATGTGATGCAATAAATTACCCTACAAACAAAAGCTTAATTTACATTTAAAAATGCCAGCACAGCATAAGTAAATGTTATGATTATCTTATGCATTATGGTAACATAACTAAAATAAGCCATCGGGCCAAAATAATTTACTTAAATACTAACAACCTGCCTATGAATAACAATCACTGCCCTTAATTCTTTTGTTAGGAAATGAGTTTTCATGAACTCAAAATTAGGTGGAAAAGAGGGCCAAAATTTAGATAAGTACTTATCACTGCAGTAATTTTTCCTCCATTAGGAACACAACTACCAACCTGACATGCTTATAACTCAGCTGCTAAAATGCTCTGTACTGACAACCAGGGCAATTCTCTTCTGAAACAGTTAAGGAGCTAATCTGCCATAAAATTCATTCCTATATTTTATCATCCATTAGGTGACAGAGATAGAGTTTAACCGAGGATTACTGTTTGAGTGAAGATTTATAAAAACAGAAGGAAATGTGCAAATGTCTCTGTTAGCAATTAGAACCATATTGATATGATTATGGGATACAAAGAGTGCCATATAGGAATTCATTACATGTTTGGTATTTTTTAACTTGTAATTACTGTTGTAAGGATTATACAATGCAGGAAACAGATCTCATCATCATATTATCTTTGGGAAAGAATCCATGAAGGTAACTCCTATGGAGAAATGTTTTAAGTAATAATAAAAAAGAATAAATCAAGTTAAAAATAGTACTTGCAAAGGCACATCAAGAATAATCTTTCCATTTACTAGAAGTGTAAATGATCTGACAGGTCTAAACTATTCTATGTTTTATCTCCAATTCCAATTCCAATTCTCTAATTTCCAAGAGTCACTCAAACATATTTTAATATTCATTATTGACATTTTATTGAAAAAATCAGCTGATTAAAAGTACACAGGTATTTTCCCCAAAAACAAAAGAAACCAGTAGGAGCTAGTAAAGATCATCTTTCTATTTATATTGATTGTTCCCAAAGTAACAAAGCAAAACACCAACAACCAAAAATGATAACCAATGATATAAATAATTTTTTTCCTGTATGGATTATCTTCATTTCTGCTTTCACTATGAGATTTTTAAAAAATTTTTAAATGTTCATATCAGACTCCACAGCCCCACAAGTGCTATTCAAAAACTAAAATAAGAATATAATTGTGATATTTATTTGTATGAGATAGTGTCATAATAGTAGTGACCAATGTATTTCATTAATCCAGAATTGAATTTCTAGAGCAAACTTGTCATATTCCATTTTAAACCTATTATCACAAAGAATCTATCTTTAAACCAAGCCCTGATTACATATTCAATAATAGCCAGAAGCCAACAATTTTTTTATAAATCGAAACTATTTAAATTATATTATTTTTATAAGAGTAGTAGATTTTTTTCACCATTCGCCAAATAACCAAATAACAAAACAATATTTGATGGCAAGCAGGTAATTTATTCAATGGCCAGCGAATAGAGAAAAGGAGTTCATGCTCTTTATAAAGGTACCTTGTCCCAGATTAGGTCTCACAGTCAGGGTTTTATGGGGTTAGAGTAATTAAGGGGCCAGTGAGCAAGTTGATGTGGGTTTTTTCTGGGAAGGCAGAGAAGGCTTCTCCAATCAGTGTCACCTTTTCTTTTTCCTTGTATGGGCACAGATGGACCTATCAAAGCCCCGGTTTTGTTATTGTTACTGTTACTACGATCAGGTGATAATAATTTCTGAAGGTCATCTGGAGGGTTAGTACTTTGTGTGAACTGGATCGAACTGGTCAAAAACTGGGTCCTGGGGGCTTATACGGAGCATGTCGCTTCTGGCATCTGGCCTTAGTTTCTGCTGGCAAGCAGCACCCCGAAGCAGGGCTAGAAAACTGGGTTATTATCATGGCTTGTGAGCCAGTCCCTGGTGACATTTTGATATTGATTTCCCTTACTTCTTTGATATCTGATTTAAAAAACACAAACAAAATATTATACAAGCTGACTGACTCTAGACTCCTCTCTTGGTTTATGAAATGAATATTATTTACCCCTTAGACTCATAAAATGTCCACTCTTTATGACTTTCTAATGAGAAATTTTTTTTCAAGTCGCAATTTTAAGCCACTTGAAGTTTTTACCCCTTTGATTAATTGGTTTTTGCTTTACTGACTCAAATGTCATCCCAGGTAGGAAAATTAATTTTTTTGTTGTTCTGATTAAAATATCTTTCTTTTCCAGATAATAATTTTGATAACCTGGATTTATTCAGTGTTCCTACAAGAAAGGGATTATTTGACTTTGTTCTTTTCATATTTGCAAATTTAATATAAGCATCATATACACTGGTATCAGATCAAATCTTGCTGCTTTTTCTCCCTGTTTTTTTTTAAAGTGATCAATCGTGTAGTTTATAGAATAAATTTCAGTTCATATCAGCAGTAAAAGAGGTCAAACTCTGGCAGCTATATAAATCCACTGAGGTTAACTAGGCCATAAAAAGTAAATGCTGAAGTGTTCATTTCCCTGTCTGCTTTATTACCAGTTGATTCTCTTTCCTACTTTGCCTATTTTATTACCAATTTCTTCAGAAATGAAAAGTTATAAGTAATTTTGAGAGAAAAAAGCAACAAGAGAACTCAACCCCTACCTGTAGAATTTGTGGGTAGGAATGAAGTGGCAATGTCATTGTACATAGGGCAAAGAAAATGCTTCTATTGATATTCATATACATTTAGTAAAAAATAAAGCTGACAGAATCTATGTATTTTCTCATAATTAATTTCGCACTCCAATTTCTATACAACGCTCACACAGTCCTTGACTAAGTGTAGAGGTAAACAGTTATTTAAATGTTAAATGGTTATTAAAGATACAATATTTTATCGATTTCCTGCCATAAATGTCTTTGAATTATAGAATTTACAGTTGAATTTTATAGAAGAGGCACCTACTATATGAGATGAGAGGAAGGAAGTGACTGATTTTTGTGGCGAGCAGTGGAGTTTGACGTCTAAATAATCCGTAACTTGAAACAGGTATTTTGTGTAAAAATCCACTTATTTCTTAAAGAAATAGAACATACATTGTATTTTTTCTTCTAATGATACTCTTCCCTCATTCTAATTTTTGCTTTCAAATATGAATGTGGCCACTTAATTCTGACAAATACGTGATAAATAGAAGAGACGTATATTGTTTCTAAACTGAAGCAGAGGAGAGCAGGTTACACTGTCTGTGAACCCTGTTGTCCTGCCATGGTGATTCTGGAAGTCACATGATATGGTAGAGGGAAATGGAAGCAGACTGCATTGCTACCTCACTTCATGGAGAAGGGTTTCCCCGGGGAATCACCCAGGTTCCTTTGGACTTTGCGTGAACCAGGAATACATGTTCAACTTTTGTGATGTGTTGATTAAATTAATACAGCCATACAACTTTTGCCATGGAGACTAACTCACTCTACAAAGTCTTCCTTTCCACTCCCTTGAGCTGCTATTCCTCTCTCCTTCCCTTTCATCACCAGACTCTTACTGCAGTAGATTGCTTTACGTGTTCAGTGTCACTCAGTCCCCTAGCCCTTTCATTGCTCATTGTTTTGTTATCGGTATATTTATTTTCTTGACATTATTTTTATTCAAACATTATCTCATAATTATGAAATCTGTTTCATCCTCCAGACCTTGCAAGATTATTTGACATTTTCAAGCACCTTCTCCTTTAAAGATATTTCTAACTTCGTTTACATGGCAAATTTGTTTTCTTGGTCTTTAAAACTGCTCTTTCCCTGTCCTTTCAACATAGAAAAGCAGGTCTTTCCATTAAGACCTGATGTTAGCTTTCTTTTCTCTCTTTCTTTACAAAAATGTACATGTCCTTTGTTTTGTATATAGCCTCATTTTCTTGAGTTTGATATCTACCTATAAAATAAATAGTGAAAAACTCCACTAGAATATTTAACCATTACCTCAAACTTGTATGTCTGACAGTGAGATTACATTTTTCTCCAGCATTTTCCTTATAAGCCTATATGTTCTAACTTCCCAACTGTTTCAAAGGACTTAACATCTATCCATCTATCTAGACTTTAAAACTAGAATTACTTTCATTGACTTCTCTTTTGAGCTCCATAACCCATCAATGGACTATGTCCCATGAATTCTACGTCCATATTCTCTTACCATGTCAATTTCTGCTTTCTCCAACCCCACTCAGCCAAGGCATTGGTAGAACCTCCACTCAGACCTTGGGGCAATTTGAATTAAAAGAGGCAGTAAGATTAAATGCAAGAACTAGTGCATTTTCAACTAGTTGTGGTCTTGTAAGCTAAGAACATAATGTATCTAAAAACTGAACAAATCATCAGAAAACCATGACCTCCACTAATGCCCATGGATATGCACACTATTTGATAAAGTATATATTTCAATTTGCTGAATATAAATTTAGTTTTATACAGGACCATGTAGGGGCACCTGGGTGGCTCAGTCAGTTGTGTCTGACTCTTGATTTCAGCTTGGGTCATGTTCTCAGGGTCATGGGATCGAGCCTCACGTCAGGCTCCACACTCAGCATGGTGCCTGCTTGGGATTCTCTCTCTCTCCCTCTCCCTCTGCTCTCTCTCTTTCAAAACAAAATTAAATAAATGAATAAATAAATAATAAAATAAAATCTTATACAGGGCCATTTAGCCAAATCTCCAAACCGCTTTCCAGCTCTTCCAATCTCCTCTCCACACTGGTGGAAGGGATAGTTTTACTCTATTCAGTATATTGCTTGCTATCAGCATTCTAATCCAAACAGACAGCCTACACTGTTAAATTCACTGAATTCAAAAGTCACCACCTTGGTTTTTCTTTTTATGCTATTTTCAGAGCTTCATCATCTCTCACATAGACTATAAGAACAAATTATTAATTTCATACTTTACCCAACCCAAATTTAACATTGCTAGCTACAGTAGTTTTTGGAGTTTGTGATCACATCCTTCCTTTGATCCACACCACTACTTAGATCCTTAATATAATATCTAGGTCCTTATTGTAATGCCTTAGGGGCTTTGTAATCTGGCTCAAACCTAAATTCTAAACTATAGATATTATATATATATTCTTGGCTTCAGTTTGCATGTGTAAGTAGGGCGGCTATACTATATAGTTTGTTATAAAAACTAAGAAACTATTGAGAAAAACAGGATGGATCATAGGGATGACAAGCATAAGTCAAACGGAGCTCAGACACTCTGGGATGTACAGTCAGCCTGACACATAATCTTTATCTTGCTTTGTAATTTTCTACTTGTGCTCAATGTATCCATCCTCCCCTTGAAATGATCCTCACTGAAATACTATTTATATTTTAAATCCTAGCATAAATGTAACTTTCCTTGCATTTCTTCATCCATTAAGGGTATTAGTTAGGACTTTTGAGGTTGCAAATGGCAGGAAAACTCACAGAGTTCCAATCGGATTACTTTACTGAGGAGTCTGGAGGTGAAAGGAGACTCAGGCATGAGTGGATGGGGTTGTGGGCTCATGCTCCCTGAGCTCAGCCTTTCTCCTTTCAATTGTGGCTGGGTCTCTTATGCCGCAAGTAGAGGAGAAGGCATGGTTTCAAAAGGTAACAGCTTATGTTATGGCAACTGGAGATCTAGGAGAAAAGACACATGATCCACCTCCCAACATTTGTACACAAAGCCATAAAGAAGGAATTTTACAAATTCGGTTTTAGCCCGCTGTATCTTTCTGGGCTAGTTATGGTGGCCAAGAGGCCCAGGTCATATTTGCATCCTTGTATCCGGAAGGACCATCATTGGTCTCCACCAGAACCACAATCAAGGAAGGCTTTCACCAGAAAATGAGAACAGAATTTTGGACAAACCAAATGAAAAGAGTCACGGGAGCCAACAATTACAGATTAATAACAAATCTTTGTGTTTGGCTGTATGTGTTTGAATCTTTGCTCTGTGAAATGCCAGCTACCTCTCTAAGCTTTATCTATAAACTATGTTGCTTGGACATAAGAGATAATTTCTTCAACAACTCAGTTTAAGCACTATTGTTAATACTGATACATCAATATCACCACTTCTCTTCCTCTTGTTGGGTCATCAATCATATTGTGCTTTCTCTTGTTTCATTATACTCTGAGCTTCTTGAGGTCTGGGTCCCTATCTTTTCTCATCTGCCTGTGCCCACAACACCTAGCGTGGGCCGTGCTCAAGGCAGGCAGGCACTCACTACATAACTCCTGATGGTACTTTGCTTTTTCATAGACAATGCCGTGCACATGTTCGCCTTTTTCCCTGAAAAATGGCCAGCCTCCTGGAAGCAATGACTTTTACCTCATCCCTTTTATTTCTCAGAAGAGTTGAGGCAATGCTTTACATACTTGAGATACATAATCAACTTTTGAACAAACTCAGATGAAAATATGGTGTATGTAACAGTGTGGGTGACGCAATGATCATACCATGCTCCTCCTCTCTCTAGAACCCTCGTCAGAAGGCTCGTCATCCCAGTTTACAGAGAGGCATCCCTTCAGACAGCCTCTGGCCTGTGATATCAGCTCTCTAGACCCTCTCTAAACGCCATGAGCGTGCCTTTAAGAATAACGGAGAGCTTCGTGGTGAGATCATTACAAATCCAAGATCATGAAATTTAAAACAAAATTTAACCAATATGTGTTTATAATTTTACTGAAGGAAAAAATTTCCTCATTTTCGAATTCTTACAGCTGCCTACTTTCCATTCCCACCATCATAAAGCTGCTAACACTCTTCTAATTTTGATTTGTTTAAAGAAAAAAAGGGGTGAAGAGTTCATGCCGTCATTTTTATATGCCACAAATAAAATAACTCTGCTTCTTTTTCAGCACATGTGGAACTATGAAAAGCCTCTCAGATTCCTGACAGAACTGTCATTGTTTACCACTAGCACTGTCATAGCTGTGGGCCTTGTCATTCTCCATAGCGGGGCAGAGGCTCGTACCCTGCCTGATGCTGATTTGCAGAAGGGAAGCCTCCTGTCTGCCTTCCCAGGATAATTCCTGGGGAAAGTGTGCTCCCTAGTGTTAAGAGTAGCTTAATGGCTGGAGGGTTCCAGCTGACCGGGCAGAAAGAAGGTGGATGTTCCTTTCTTCAATACTCCCCATTTACAGTCTTGAGTAGCTGCCAGTTGCTCATCCTTCTAACTAGCTGTGTTGCAGATTTGATATTCCTGTGCAAACGAAAGGATATAAATCTAATTTTCACATGCTTTCCAGAAATCACTTGCATGTTACGTTGTTTGATAATTTTTGAAGGAGGTTGACATCTTCGTAGAAAACATTAATAATGACTCCATATATGAAAATGAAAATCCCAATTTTCCTTCTCCCTTCCGTGCTTTAAAATTATATCCATAGTGTGGAAGTAACAGATTCTTCTCTCCCTTTATATTTTCATATAAAATCAATGTTTTTCTTGTGTTGCATTGCAACTTTTTATAAATAATATACTTTACTTATATGGAAATGAAAGTTGTCATTATTAGTAATTAAGAAGTTAGTCATTAAGAGGCAAAGTGGAGTGTACACCCCACTATTTTTTTCTATTTAAGAGCTATTTAATTCAAAGTATTCTCACTGGAAGATTTATTTTGTTGGAGTAATTGCAGAATACAGTTCCTAGAGGTGAATTTTTATTTTATTTTTCCTTAGAAGAAAACCAGTATTGAGGCTTTGGATTCTTTTCAATGTTATTTTTAATAAATATGTTGGAGTTATTTATTCTTTCATGCATCCTCATATATGCACCTTGCTTATAGAGTAATTTGATTATGGATTTCCAATTTAACACTTCAAAAATTTTCTTCTATACTCCAACATCATGTCACTAGTGTCGAGAGTTAAAAAAACAAAACAAGAACAAAATAGAACTTAAAACAAGAATCAAAAAAGGTTAAGATTATTTTTAAAGGTCACTGGTAATCAACTACTAAGCATTTTAATGATTTGACAGTCATCTTTTAAAAAGTCAGTGTAACAAACATCACTAATCCCCAAGATCCTTTAGCAAATATGTTTTTCCCAGGACATATGCTCAAACCTTAATTTAGGGAATATAAATGTAAATGTGATGTCAAATACTTCATGATGTATGAAGATTAGAAATATTATTGCTGTTATAAAATGAAGAGAAAGATAGTTTGTTCTAGGTTAAATAAATGCTTTCTAGGAATCCGATAATAACTTCCGCTATCTAAACCATTAAATAGCATCTGGAAAGTCTAATGTTTGGGAAACTCACGTGCTAAAAATGACAAAAGTAGGAATAAAATTGAAATAAAGTTCTGCTGGGTCCCTGTGGCTAATCATACTTTGTGCAAGGAGCCTGGGGAAAAGATAAAGAAATAAATCAATATAGGATTTTCTATGTTTAAGATGGACTATAACAAGTGGAAAAAAATCACTAATATTTATTTGTCAAATATTAGGATGGGCTGCTAAGAGTGCCTGCAATTCCCCTCTATAGCTCTCAGAATCATTCATCTGGTAATTTATAAAAGCTTGTCAGCCTCAGGAATTTACAATACCCTCTCAGCGCTTGTTAAACAACCTGCACCTTATGTAACAGTGTAAGTATAGATTAGATAAAGCTAAGTTAGTATTATCTTGAGATCAATAAAATTGATACTGTTTTTGAATCTATCAACATAAGACAACTGTTGGATGCAAACATCATTAAATGTCTCTCTGGGAACAAGAAGTTATTGAATGAGATCACTTTTAGCCATAGCTCTTGGTTCTAGGGATTGGTGATTGCGGGTTAAAACTTAAAATAAGGGAAACATACAGAAAATACTCCTAATTAGTGAATAAAATGTCCAGAAAGAAGCCAAATTTGTTACTTGCATTCAGTGTCTGATTTTTATCTTGCCCACTCCAAAAAAGTGTTGATTGCTGATGGATGGAGAGGAAACTTAAAAATCATACATATAGGATTAATCTTTTTTGTTTGTTTAAATGTATATACTTTTTAAGATCATATGTATCTACTTGATTTTTTATTCCTTTTTTCATCAATAAAATATTGTCATTTGGAGAGATAAATACATGACAACATTTTTCAATTAAAGAATATCACAGGAGTTAGACAAATGGAGATGAAATATTACCTTTATTACCAAAAAAGTCTATGTTGGAGAAGGTGGATTTGCTAATTACCCCTTGACAAGTAGGTGTTCCCCTCTAAAGCAACACAAAAGAAAAGCAGAGAGAACGAATGACCTCTGTAAGTAGGCACATACCAGAGAGGCGAAGAGAGCCACTCAGCCCAGCACTGAGACCCCACATTCACTTGTGAATGAGATATGTAACATCTCCCCCAGGAGAAGAAATGAATGAAGAGCAGCAGAAGGAAACCAGGGGTATTTCTGGAACAGAGAAGCACTACCCTCTCCCCAGTCTTCAACAACAAAAATAACAAAAAATAACATTCCCAACCTGAACTGGGAAGAACTCAGATTTCTTGGAACTACTATACCTTTTTTTTTTTTTTAAATCTGGTCAAAGTTATTATGCCATAAACATTTTTGTTGTAAAATCAAAATTCCACAAATAGTCTGGGAAATTATTTCAAATCCATAATAGACAAAGCCAGAAAGGACTTATATACTTGCATATGTATTGCTCAACAGCAAATTAATCCCTTGAGTATCAGAGAGCTACTTTGAGTCTAACAGTCTCACTAAATTCTAGAAAAATTCAAATGGCAAAATGTGAGAGTTAAGTAGAATTTGTTTCTTTGCTTTTTGCTTTCAACTCCATTTATTTTTTAAAAATATATGCAGTCATAGATATTTATGTTAATGTTTTCTGCAAAAATGTAATGAATCTACCATTGTCATTTTCATTGAATGTCTACCATCCTATAGGAAAGTCCATGGTTTCTTTTTTTCTAATCCAATATTTCAAATAACACACATTATAATTTATCTGTGGATATTAAATAACATTAAGATATACTTAAGAGCATCAAAATTCGGTCTGCATGTCTATATCATATCCATATGATACCATGGAAGATTTCTGTCAAGAGTAAGACTGAAAACTGTTCGAAATACTTCCTTTTTGGGAAAGATTGCTCTTGGAAATAGACAAGTGTGTATCTTACCGACACGAATCGATTGGCCCCAGCTGTAAGGATAGCACAGGATGCAGATCATGAAGAAGGCTGAAGGTGTCACTTTCCAAATTCGAGATGATACCAAACTGGGAGGACTAAGCAATATAACAGACAATGACAAGATTGAGATCCAGGTTATCTAAAAAGACTGGAATGCTGGATGAGAACCAAGAATATGAAATTTGATAAGATGACTCTCTAGTCGTGCCTTGGGTTTTAAAAGAGAGAAAAGGAAATGCAAAGTAGTGGATAGTGCAGACAGTAGTTCATGGTTACAAGATCTGACTTGGCCATAACTCAGCGATCACCAGCCGTGCCACGAGGCTGCTAAAAACAAAAGCATATGTTACATTAGTAGAAAATGAGTATACAGAACTGTGAAAAGCAAGGATCTCTTTATGGAATGTTAAGAATATGCATCTGAAATTCTCGGTTTGATATTTGAACAAGATTTTGATGAGTAAACATAGTATTTCATAGGAAAACAATGGAACACATTAATCATTAACTTGGAAGAAAAAGAACTTTTAAAGAAAACATGAAGAGTATTTAAAGCCTTCCCTGTGCAAAAGAATGCCTTTGTTCTAGTGCTCAAACGAACAGGACTAAAAATTAGTTATCAAATTAGAGAGTAGATTTCAGTACTTAGTACAGAGTAAATGTTCGCTTAGCAATTGCTGAATGAATTGACCAAACAAAGAATTTTGTCACACTTGAGTTTATGAAAAAATAAAACAGGCTGCCTTAATAAGACGGTGAGTTTTCATTTACAGAGGGCGTTCAGGTATAAGCTTTACTGAAGTTACAAATTTTGCTGATTTGGTCAACGGCTTATTCCAGTATCCTTCCCTATTTCCTCTGACATTCTCTTCGGTCTGTAATTATTCTTTTCATGTCTCACCGAAAATTACCTTTCTACAAATTCATGCTTGTTTCCATTTCTTGAAGAGTCTTAGGAGGTATGCTTACAATGAAAAAAGTAAGTAACTTCCAATAAAAGGTTCTTAGTGACTAGTAATTGTACAACAGCTAAGATTAATTAGAAATCGAGTAATCTTGGGGCGCCTGGATGGCTCAGTTGGTTAAGCGACTGCCTTTGGCTTGGGTCATGATCCCAGGGTCCTGGGATGGAGCTCCGCATCAGGCTCTCTGCTTGGCCAGAAGCCTGCTTCTCCATCTCCCACTCCCCCTGCTTGTGTTCCCTCCTCTAGCTGTCTCTCTCTCTTTCTGTCAATTAAGTAAATAAAGAAAATCTTAAAAAAAAAGGAAATCTAGTAATCTTTATTATAAAATATCCCCAGTCAAGAAAAAGAGATGCCCTCCTATCGTTACCCACCATATTTATACCTTAGCTGTGGGATGATCCATTTCATGTGGAAGTTTCCTGATTTTTTTGTGTGTGTAATAGTCGATATGGGTGACATCACTTAAGTTTTTCATTAGGATTATCAATCATCTCATCATCACCGTTCAACAAAGCTTCATGTGCTGTGTCTTTAAAATGTGCTCTCTCTTTTCCTGGTCTAGTGTTGTGTTAGCACACAGGTTATGGGGCCAAATATCCATTTCTCTTTTCATTGAGACAATGAATTCCCTCCCACCTTTGGTAAAAATACACATGATATCAGCAAGGGAGTTAAGAGGTTAAAGTTAGAAAGACAAGAAGTGTGTCTATAAGTCTAGGGTAAAATCCTTGAAGTTTTTTCACTGTTAGTCAGCTGTGCATAATGGATTAGACTATCTCTGCAGTGGTCTTAATTGGCCATTAGGATGACTTAAACCATTGATTTGAGTGCACTAAGTTTGATGTTTTTTGGACATCCTGAAACTGCCTAAGGTGAAAAGGGCTTAGGCATACATAATTTATGAATTGATTATCATACCATCCAGATAAACTTATATGGCCTTCAGGCTATTTGGGTGTTACCATATCAAGTGCACCTCACTGAAATGCATCAACTTTCTTAATCTAGGCGCATGGTTTGTCATACTGCGTGGAATATTTTAAATTAAATAACAATAACAAAATGAAGGAAGTAAAATGGACCATCATAAGGGAACAAACAATAATATGCTGAAGTTCCATGTCAAAATGATTTTGATTTTTTTTATATTGAAAAGGTAAATATCTTCTACAAGTGATCAGAATCTATTGACACCCATGCTAACATAAAAATAATTGCAAGTATCATAACTAATTTAATTTGGTTAACTTGTTCCTCCATAAAAATAAGAAATGATTTAAAAAGAGAATATATTCTTCATACTGAGAAATAGATATAAAATTAACACGAAAACATTTCGCTTTGGGGAATACTCAGTAATTTAACAGAAAGCTAATATTAATTGGGGATGAGAAAAAAAAGCACTTTTTATTCTCTTCCCAACTCCTTCATGTGCAGTGCTGAGACAAATATATTGTTGGACTCTTCTCAATGTCAAAAAGTAAACTACCTCGGAAATATGAAATGGTTGCCACATCGTCTGCTCCTGCACACTGAACTACGGGATTGACATCAGCACATGCAAGCTAAAGCACAGTAAAGCAAGATGACTAGTCCCGCTCTGTTCACATGCTAGAGCCTACAGTGTCTTTCGGAAGAGCCTAAAACTGCCTGAAAACTCTATTAAGCAGACAAAAACCAAGAGTCTGTAAAATCAGAATTTGCGATTTCTGTTGTGGCACACAAATTTGTAAGTGCTACTATAAAAGGCTAATTAATAAATAGTTTGGCTTGCCTTGAGATGTCTTATTACCCTCATTTTGATTTTTAAATTGGTTTGGAGGGTCTGATCATTCTGTTCATGAAATTGACATATAGGATAATGCAGGCAAGATGGCGGAGGAGTAGGAGACCTAGATTTCGTCTGGTCTCAGGAATTCAGCTGAATAGGGATCAAACCATTCTGAACACCTACGAACTCAACAGGAGATCGAACAGGAGAGTAGCAACAACTCTCTGAACAGGGAAGCGACCACTTTCTGGAAGGTAGGGCGTGCGGAGAAGTGAATCCGAGGCGATATTCGGGAGGATAGACGGCGGGGGAGGGGCCTCCACCGGCCGCTTCTGGCAAGTGCTAGAGCCGCGGAGCACAAAATCGGACCTTTTAGAAGTTGGCTCGGCGGAGGGACGTCACTGCAGTGGCTAAGCGGGGGTGGAATCCTCCCGGGACAGTGTGGTCTCAGGACCCTTGGGGTCACGGAGAGACCGGGGGTGCCTGAGTGCGCCAGAGCTCCCAGGTATCGGAGCGGGGAAGCCGGCTGCAGAGACGGAGCAGAGTCGCGGGCTCTCAGCTCGGGGTTGCCATAAACTGTGATCTGCGGCCCAGTCGGGGCACGGCTCCCCCAGCAGGGACCCAACAAGCAGCAGATCCGGGGAGACTCCCCTTCCTTCCCGGGGAGGAGCGGTGCGGGAACGCACTGCAGGGATCTGCTGGGTTTGGAGACTCCGTGCGGGGTCGGGGGCCAGAGATAGCAACGCTCGATCACAGGCCGGGTGAGCACGGAGTGCGGCCGGAGACCGGGGACACGGGAGTGACTGCTTTTCTCTGGGGACACACTGAGGAGCGGGGCCCCGAGTTCTCAGCTCCTCCGGGTGGAGACTGGGAGGCCACCATTTCTGCCCTGGTCCTCCAAAGCTGTACCGAGAGCTTGCAGGGAACAAAAGCTCCTGAGAACAAACCGGAGCAGCTTCCTTAGCCCGAACCGACAAGGACGGGGCAATTCCGCCTCCGGCAAAGACATTTGGAAACCACAGCAACAGGCCCCTCCCCCAG
>NW_027397069.1:3328614-3355333 GCF_003265705.2 Callorhinus ursinus
AACCAACATCTTATCAATCCCTTTTTAAAAAAAAAAAACATTTTTTATTTTTCATTTTTAGAGTCATATTTTATCCCTTCATAGTAGTTACCCTTATTTTTGGCATATATATATAAGTTGTTCTCTCTTTAAAATTTTGGGGTACAGTTTCTTCTAACAGATCAAAATATACCCTAAATCACTTGTGTATGGCTTTGTTCTAGTCTCCTGCCTGATCACATTCTCTCCCTTTTTCCTTTTTTTTTTTCTTAAATTTTCTTTCTTTTTTCAAACAACTTATCTTACCGAGTCCTTTTATATAATCTTTTATAATTTTCATCTTTACAGTCATCTTCCATCCCTTCATTGTATCAACCCTTATTTTGTACATATATGTCTTTCTTCCTTTAAAATTTTGGGAGGCACTTTTTTCTAACAGACCAAAATATGCCCAAAATCTAGTGTGTGGCACTGATCTATGCACTAGCCTGATCATATTTGATCACATTCTGCTTTTTTTGTATTGTTCTGTTTTTGTTTTTATCCTTTTTTTTTCCTTTTTTTTTTCTCTTTCTTTTTTCTTTCTTTCCCTTTCTTTTCCCCTGGTTTCAGGTCTTTTCTGATTTGTATACAGTATATTTGCTGGGGACGTTGTAAACCTGTTAGCATTTTGTTCTCTCATTCATCTATTCTCCTCTGGACAAAATGACAAGACGAAAGAAATCACCTCAGCAAAAAGAACAAGAGGTAGTACCGTCAGCCAGGGACCTACTCAATACGGACATTAGTACGATGTCGGACCTAGAGTTCAGAATCATGACTTTAAAGATACTAGCTGGGCTTGAAAAAAGCGTGGAAGTTATTAGAGAAACCCTTTCTGGAGAAATAAAAGAACTAAAATCTAACCAAATCGAAATCAAAAAGGCTATTGATGAGGTGCAATCCAAAATGGGGGCACTAACTGCTAGGATAAATGAGGCAGAAGAGAGAATCAGCGATATAGAAGACCAAATGATGGAAAATAAAGAGGCTGAGAAAAAGAGAGAGAAACAATTACAGGATCACGAGGGCAGAATTCGAGAGATAAGTGATACGATAAGACGAAACAACATTAGAATAATTGGGATCCCAGAAGAAGAAGAGAGAGAGAGAGGGGCAGAAGGTATATTGGAGCAAATTATAGCAGAGAACTTCCCTAATGTGAGGAAGGAAACAGGCATTAAAATCCAGGAGGCACAGAGAACCCCTCTCAAAATCAATAATAATAGGTCAACACCCCGACATCTAATAGTAAAACTTACGAGTCTCAGAGACAAAGAGAAAATCCTGAAAGCAGCTCGGGAGAAGAGATATGTAACCTACAATGGTAGAAACATTAGATTGGCAACAGACCTATCCACAGAGACCTGGCAGGCCAGAAAGGACTGGCAAGATATCTTCAGAGCACTAAACGAGAAAAATATGCAGCCAAGAATACTATATCCAGCTAGGCTATGATTGAAAATAGAAGGAGAGATAAAAAGCTTCCAGAACAAACAAAAACTAAAGGAATTTGCAAACACGAAACCAGCCCTCCAAGAAATATTGAGAGGGGTCCTCTAAGCAAAGAGAGAACCTAAAAGCAGCAAAGAGCAGAAACAAACACAGACAACAGACAGTTAACAGTCACCTTACAGGTAATACAATGGCACTAAATTCATACCTTTCAATAGTTACCCTGAATGTAAATGGGCTCAATGCCCCAATCAAAAGACACAGGCTATCAGATTGGATTAAAAAACAAGACCCATCCATATGCTGTCTGCAAGAGACTCATTTTAGACCCAAAGACACCCCCAGATTGAAAGTGAGGGGGTGGAAAACCATTTACCATGCTAATGGACACCAAAAGAAAGCTGGGGTGGCAATCCTTATATCAGACAAACTAGATTTTAAAACAAAGACTGTAATAAGAGATGAGGAAGGACACTATATCCTACTTAAAGGGTCTATCCAACAAGAAGATCTAACAATTGTAAATATCTATGCCCCGAACATGGGAGCAGCCAATTATATAAGGCAATTAATAACAAAAGCAAAGAAACACATTGACAACAATACAATAATAGTGGGGGATTTTAACACCCCCCTGACTGAAATGGACAGATCATCTAAGCAAAAGATCAACAAGGAAATAAAGACTTTAAATGAAACACTGGACCAAATGAACTTCACAGACATATTCAGAACATTCCATCCCAAAGCAACGGAATACACATTCTTCTCTAGTACCCATGGAACATTCTCCAGAATTGATCACATGCTAGGTCACAAATCAGGTCTCAACCGGTGCCAAAAGATTGGGATCATTCCCTGCATATTTTCAGACCACAATGCTTTGAAACTAGAACTCAATCACAAGAGGAAAGTCGGAAAGAACTCAAATACATGGAGGCTAAAGAGCATCCTACTAAAGAATGAATGGGTCAACCAAGAAATTAAAGAAGAATTAAAAAAATTCATGGAAACCAATGAAAATGAAAACACAACTGTTCAAAATCTTTGGGATACAGCAAAGGCAGTCCTGAGAGGAAAGTATATAGCAATACAAGCCTTTCTCAAGAAACAAGAAAGGTCTCAAATACACAACCTAACCCTACACCTAAAGGAGCTGGAGAAAGAACAGCAAATAAAGCCTAAACCCAGCAGGAGAAGAGAAATCATAAAGATCAGAGCAGAAATCAATGAACTAGAAACCAAAAGAACAGTAGAACAGATCAACGAAACTAGGAGCTGGTTCTTTGAAAGAGTTAACAAGATTGATAAACCCCTGGCCAGACTGATCAAAAAGAAAAGAGAAATGACCCAAATCAACAAAATCATGAATGAAAGAGGAGAGATCACAGCCAACACCAAAGAAATACAAAAAATTATAAGAACATATTATGAGCAACTCTATGCCAGCAAATTAGAGAACCTGGAAGAAATGGGTGCATTCCTAGAGATGTATCAACTACCAAAATTGAACCAGGAAGAAATAGAAAACCTGAACAGACCTATAACCACTAAGGAAATTGAAACAGTCATCAAAAATCTTCCAAGAAACAAAAGCCCAGGGCCAGACGGCTTCCCAGGGGAATTCTATCAGACCTTTCAAGAAGAATTAATACCTATTTTCCTGAAACTGTTCCAAAAAATAGAAATGGAAGGGAAACTTCCAAACTCATTTTATGAGGCCAGCATTACCTTGATCCCAAAACCAGACAAAGACCCCATCAAAAAAGAGAATTACAGACCCATATCCTTGATGAACATGGATGCAAAAATTCTCACCAAAATACTAGCCAATAGGATCCAACAGTACATTAAAAGAATTATTCACCATGACCAAGTGGGATTTATTCCTGGGCTGCAAGGCTGGTTCAACATCCGCAAATCAATCAACGTGATACAATACATTAACAAAAGAAAGAACAAGAATCATATGATCCTCTCAATAGATGCAGAAAAAGCATTTGACAAAGTACAACATCCTTTCTTGATCAAAACTCTTCAGAGTATAGGGATAGAGGGTACATACCTCAATATCATAAAAGCCATCTATGAAAAACCTACAGCGAATATCATTCTCAATGGGGAAAGACTGAGAGCTTTCCCCCTAAGGTCAGGAACGCGGCAGCGATGTCCACTCTCACCACTGCTATTCAACATAGTATTAGAAGTCCTAGCCACAGCAATCAGACAACAAAAAGAAATCAAAGGCATCCAAATCGGCAAAGAGGAAGTCAAACTCTCACTCTTTGCAGATGATATGATACTGTATGTGGAAAACCCAAAAGACTCCACCCCAAAACTGCTAGAACTCATGCAGGAATTCAGTCAAGTAGCAGGATATAAAATCAATGCCCAGAAATCAGTGGCATTCCTATACACCAACAACAAGACAGAAGAGAGACAAATCAAGGAGTCTATCCCATTTACAATTGCACCCAAAACCATTAGATACCTAGGAATAAATCTAACCAAAGAGGCAAAGGATCTGTACTCAGAAAACTATAAAATATTCATGAAAGAAATTGAAGAAGACACAAAGAAATGGAAAAACGTTCCATGCTCATGGATTGGGAGAATCAACATTGTGAAGATGTCAATGCTACCTAGAGCAATCTACACATTCAACGCAATCCCCATCAAAATACCATCCACTTTTTTCAAAGAAATGGAACAAATAATCTTAAAATTTGTATGGAACCAGAAGAGACCCAGAATAGCCAGAGGAATACTGAAAAAGAAAAGCAAAGCTGGCGGCATCACAATTCCGGACTTCCAGCTCTATTACAAAGCTGTCATCATCAAGACAGTTTGGTACTGGCACAAAAACAGACACATAGATCAATGGAACAGAATCAAGAGCCCAGAAATGGACCCTCAACTCTATGGTGAACTTATTTTTGACAAAGCAGGAAAGAATGTCCAATGGCAAAAAGACAGTCTCTTCAACAAATGGTGTTGGGAAAATTGGACAGCCACATGCAGAAGAATGAAACTGGACCATTTCCTTACACCACACACAAAAATAGACTCCAAATGGTTGAAAGACCTAAACGTGAGACAGGAGTCCATCAAAATCCTAAAGGAGAACACAGGTAGCAACCTTTTCGACCTTAGCTGCAGCAACTTCTTCCTAGAAACATCGCCAAAGGCACGGGAAGCCCGGGCAAAAATGAACTATTGGGATTTCATCAAGATAAAAAGCTTTTGCACAGCAAAAGAAACAGTCCACAAAACCAAAAGACAACTGACAGAATGGGAGAAAATATTTGCAAATGACATATCAGATAAAGGGCTAGTATCCAAAATCTATAAAAAACTTATCAAACTCGACACCCAAAGAACAAATAATCCAATCAAGAAATGGGCAGAAGACATGAACAGACATTTCTCCAAAGAAGACATCCAAATGGCCAACAGGCACATGAAAAAGTGCTCAGCATCGCTCGGCATCAGGGAAATCCAAATCAAAACCTCCATGAGATACCACCTCACACCCGTCAGAATAGCTAAAATTAACAAGTCAGGGAACAACAGATGTTGGCGGGGATGTGGAGAAAGGGGAACCCTCCTACACTGTTGGTGGGAATGCAAGCTGGTGCAACCACTCTGGAAAACAGTATGGAGGTTCCTCAAACAGTTGAAATTAGAGCTACCGTTCGATCCAGCAATTGCACTACTGGGTATTTACCCCAAAGATACAAATGTAGGGACCCGAAGGGGTACGTGTACCCCAATGTTTATAGCAGCAATGTCCACAATAGCCAAACTGTGGAAAGAGCCAAGATGCCCATCGACAGATGAATGGATAAAGAAGAAGTGGTATATATACACAATGGAATATTATGCAGCCATCAAAAGGAATGAGATCTTGCCATTTGCAACGACGTGGATGGAACTGGAGGGTGTTATGCTGAGTGAAATAAGTCAATCAGAGAAAGACATGTATCACATGACCTCACTGATATGAGGAATTCTTAATCTCAGGAAACAAACTGAGTGTTACTGGAGTGGTTGGGGGTGGGAGGGATGGGGTGGCTGGGTGATAGACATTGGGGAGGGTACGTGCTACGGTGAGCGCTGTGAATTGTGCAAGACTGTTGAATCACAGATCTGTACTTCTGAAACAAATAATGCAACATATTTTAAGAAAAAAGAAAAAGAAGAAGATAACAGGAGAGGAAGAAAAGGGGAGTATGTCAGAGGGGGAGATGAACCATGAGAGATGATGGACTCTGAAAAACAAACTGAGGGTTCTAGAGGGGAGGGGGGGAGGGGGATGGGTTATCCTGGTGATGGGTATTGAGGAGGGCACGTTCTGCATGGAGCACTGGGTGTTATGAACAAACAATGAATCATGGAACACTGCACCAAAAACTAATGATGTAATATATGGTGATTAACATAACAATAAAAAAATTAAAAAAAAAATTGACATATAATTTTGTTTAGAGCAAAGTCCATTAATAGTGATAAAGCCAAAATGTGGAAATGTGGTCCAAGCAGAGGATTTGTAAAAGGAGAGAAGTGTATGTTTATACAAGGGTTTCATCATAAATGTAATGACTTGTACTACTCGTTAGTTACATGAAGGGAACCTCTTTGTGGATGCCCTTTATAGATAATAGTTACCCACATTCTTCCTTTCTAAGAGAACCTGTTTTATTCAAAATGACAATGTGTCTGGTAAACATGACACTTCTCTTCCCAGATTTGCTTAAGGCTGGGGATAATTATGTGACCCAGTTCTGGCCAAAGGAATGGTTAAGTGAAACTTAACAAGGTAGAGTCGCTATAAACTCATTGCATTTTGCAAAAAAACAGCTCAGCACACACCTTTGGTTTTTGTCCTTTTCCCTTTTTACTGCCTATGACACTGATGGAAAATTGGAGATGGGGTGGTCATACGGCAACCGTGAAGACAAAATAGCCATAAAGAGCCATAATGATGTCCGGGGAGGAGATGAGAAGGATCCTGGGCCGGTGCTCACTTCCCGTGCGAATCGTCTTCATACTTCTGGATACTTGGTGGGGTGGAGGGAACCCCTGTCTGGTTAAGCTGTTAAGCCACAATCCCTGAAGGTTTCAGCTTTTCTGAGCAATAACGATTAGGCTACTTTGATAACATTTTTAACATATGGTTACTTAGTAATTTGAGCCTTAGGAATGATCATTTGTTTATCCCCGGGAAGGAATGGAGAAGAGCTAGGACATAACAGCACTGCATCAAAATGATAATAAATGATTATTGGAGATACATATGAAATATGGAAAATATCACAGTTACTGCCCAGAAGTGTTAAAAAGTCTGAAAATCGTTGAAGAACCAACCAAATATTCTGACCACCCAAAGGGATGAAAGAGTCAAGTCAGGAGAAGGAAGAGAAAAATCATTGGAGAAAAAGTGAACAACTGAATTCCTCCAAGTTAGAGGGCATGAGTATTCCATAGGGAATAATAGTCGATGGATAAGTAAATATTTGATTTATTTTAATAAATCAAAATAAATGTTATGGAGGCCAGGATAAGCTGTGCTAGACAGATTCTTCAGGAAGGCTTTCTCTGAGGAGGTGGCGTTTTTATAGCATACGTGTTAGAATAGGTGTAACAAAATTAAATTGCACATTTTATTGATACAGAAAAACACGTTTCCAGTGTGTGCATCTCTCTCTCACATATTTGTGTGTATGAATAAATGAGTGTCATCAGAAACTTGGGCAGAACAACAAATACCCGTTTCAAACCCTTATCATTGGAACATTAATTTGTCATCTCAACAGCAATGTTACCTGCTCTACCGCAAGCACTGTGAGACTCCAGTGATTTAGAAAAATGCACAAAACCAGTTTCTGCCCTAGAGTAGCTCCCATCCCAGAGGGGTAGATAAGCAAGGAGCAGTGATTTAAAAAAAAAAAAAAAAAGATATTTAAAACAGATGGCAAAATTCCTTGGGAAGAAGGCTGTCTTTTATTAAGCCCCACACCTTGATTGGTCACTTTGATGGGCTTTAACTGACAGGCTCGCTGGCAAGAGACTTCCTTTGTTACGCAGAATAAAATACAAAACAAAAAACACAAAGGCGTGGAGCCTCCCCGGGAGCCAGAGGCGTGAGTGCAGTAGAGGAGCAGGGCAGAAGGAAAGGGACTCCGCAGCGTGCTGGGTGCCTGGCCGGTCGCTGAGACGTGAGCCTCGGGGGTCAGGGCAGGACGCCGCACTTGTCGATTCCGAGCTTTTACTGACGTGTCGTCCACAGCCGCGCTTCCAGTTCGCCGCGGCATAGTCGTCCCCCCATTTAAGTGGCGAATCCGAATCCATTGTTGAAAGGCAGAGTCGGGGTCCCCACCCCCAGAGCGGCTGATTCAGATCCTCCGAGCTGGAGCACAAGAATTTGCATTTCTAACGAGCTCCCGGGTGCCTGACACTGCCGATCCGGGGAGTACCCAAGATCTTGCTAGAGCTTCAAGTCTCTGATTTCCCCCATTAATTTAAAACATTTCCTCTTTATTTTTAATTTCCCCACCGCAGATTTACAGTCAGTCCATGGCATTCTGTAACACGACTCAGCTACTTAATAACATTCCTCTGGAATTGTTCTTTAGCCATTTCATTCATATACACTTTTTCAAAAAATACATATGTTCAACATATTCACTTTATATATTCAATGTAATGTATATTCAATAAACATCAATATAGAAGGATATATTTAGGATATATATCAATATATATATCCAATATATCATTATAAATACATATATATTTCGTATAAATTCATTTCTTCTCTAGCACGGTGGTCCTCTAACCTAAGTGGTTAACTGAATATAAATATATATGAATATAAACATATCATAGGTAACAGGGTAGAGGTCACTTTCATTTCTCCTTTTGCTTCTCCTATTGCACCTAATTTACAGTAATAGATGCAGTACATAATTGGTAGAAAAAAAAAGGTTTCACCTAAAAACAAAGTACAGATGCATGCTATGATAACATATATTGGAACCTGAAATCGGGCACCTGGACTTGAGAAAACCTTTCTAAACTACCCTACACTTTACTGACCTTTATGTGAAATCATTTCCTCCCAGAAATCCTGTTTTAACTTCATTATTTCCATTTTATTGTCATAATTTTTAATTCAGCATAGACCAGTTTTTTGTGTTTTTATGTGTGTATGCATTTATTTATTTATTTATTTATTTATTTGGGTGTGTGTGTGTGTGTGTGTGTGTGTGTGTGTGTGTGACAAATGTAAAACAGTGACGAGGACAGGAAAGCTTCCCACACATCAGGATTTTCTGAGCGCTGAGAAAGTGCCTCCCCATGTCCCTCCTGGGCTGAGCAGCCTCCCGTGGGAACCACCTGCTGTTGCAGAGCTCATTTGTTCTAGTTGATAAGTTGTGTCATCCCCTTTGTAACAGCAATAATGACAAGAGTCAACATTACTTAGAGAATGTTTACACTGTGTAACTGAATCTGAACCACACAATCATGGAAGAATTATTCTGACTTAGCAGATGAGGAGACTGCAGGAAAAAAGTCACACTCAGGTCTATTCAGCTCCTGCGATACCGTGTGATAATGTTCCAAATTCTGCAAGATAGCTGAAAAATATTTGCTGAATTAAAAATGAATGTATGTTTGTGAACGCACAAAATTATGATTTAAATGGAAAACCTACTGGGGCAGTGGATTGTGGAAACCAACAAACATGAAATCAGTAACCGAAAGTGATGCAGATGTTGGCTGCAAGATGTAGTGGGACATAGAGACCATACCACTGGGAGACATTTATCGAACAAGAGTTCAAGGGAACATGGTACTTATATCCACAAGAGGGGGTAGGCAACACAGTCCTCACTTCTTTTGTCTTCTTAATGTTGGTGTAACTCTCACCTTTGTGAAGTATTTGGTTCATCATTGTGACCTTACAAACATTTAATTTTGTTAAAGGTTTTATTTTTAATAATCTCTCCACCCAACATGGGGCTCAAACCAAGACCCTAAGATCAAGAGTCACGTGCTGCACCGACTGAGCCATCCAGGTGTCTAAAAATGTTTAATTTTAAATATCTTTCTGTGCAATTTATCTCAGAGATAAGTATTTTTTAAAAATGCTAACATTGGCAAATTGCTGATTCAGTTTGTCCCTCCTTTGTTCTAAGAGTTTAGAATTCTTTCTAGATGTATATAAATTTTTATTTTTGCTTGAACCCATCAATAGAAGCTTAAAGATTGATATCTATGCATGTTAATTATGATGAAAATGTTCTATGTAGTCTTGAGACTCTATACATAATATTGTGCAAATGAGAAGCTGGATGCTCCAGTCTGATGAACAGAATTCCCAGAGGTAACCTGCTGATTTCCAAGTGACCGTTTGGCAGAAAGGTCATTTTTATTGTACTGCTCTCTCACTTTCTATCTTTAAATGTATGCAAGATAATAACTTCCACATAGACTTCACTTTTATATCATTTGTTTAATCTATACTTTAAGGAAAGAAGAGAAAAAAAGAAAAGAAAGAAAGAAAAGAGAAAGAAGAAGAAAGAAAGAAAGAAAAAGAAAGAAAGAAAGAAAGAAAAAGAAAGAAAGAAAGAAAGAAAGAAAGAAAGAAAGAAAGAAAGAAAGAAAGAAAGAAAGAAAGAAAGAAGAAAGAAAACAGAGAAACCATAAAGTTAAATTATGGCAGCAAAAGCAGTGTCTCAAAAGTGTTTCATCTGTGAAACTTTAAAATACAAACAAAACAAAAGGCAACAATTATCACAGGCTTTGTCTGTGATAATTATCTGTGATAATATAGACTCTCAGGATTGGTGTGGGGGGGTGCAAAGATCATATCTTACCTTCTAATTTTTAGTGTAAATCTCCGCAACACTATTCTTAAACATTTCCAGATTTAAGAATTCACTGTCCACCTTTTTAGAAACTTAATTATTGATATCACTGAAATGAATGGCAAAGTCAGATGTCTGCATGAATAAAATGAATGCAGTTGTTGCTTTTCCTATGGTGGCAGACATTCTCCATCTGTGCTCAGCACCCACTCCTACCTTTCTCTTGCCTAAGGGTACCTGATTTCAAGACATCTACCCTTCGGGACCAGATTTCACCCCTAGTCCTGGAAATGCAGATCTAAGGGTAATTATAATACTTTTAAGAGTGAATGACTCAGGGCGCCTGGGTGGCTCAGTCGTTGAGCGTCTGCCTTCGGCTCAGGTCATGGTCCCAGGGTCCTGGGATCGAGCCCCGCATCGGTCCCCCTGCTCCGCGGGAAGCCTGCTTCTCCCTCTCCCACTCCCCCTGCTTGGGTTCCCTCTCTGGCTGTCTTTTTCTCTGCCAAAAAATAAATAAAATCTTAAAAAAAAAAAAAGAGTGAATGACTCAATGTGTATATCATAATTCAGACCAATAAGAACAAACAGAATTTTTCTGTGAACTTCTGGGATAGTTTGAGTTTGCTGTTTTATTAACACTTGGATAAGGAGCCCTGCCTCACTTTTACTGGGTGGTTCCTTTTGTAGGCATGTGGCCTGATGTTGCCCAAGACATCAAGCTACCAGATGGAAAAACCAGGCATTTAAAAGAAGGTGGAGCCTAGAGCACCTCAGGAATCCCTTCCATTCACCACAAATAAATCATGGAAATGTACGTTTTGTTTTCTTTAGTCCAGTTTCATTTGGGTGAGGCAAATACAACATAGTGAGTTCCTGAGAAAAATTTAAAAGTATGTGAAATAGAAAATATATTGCATGTTATAAGGCTGACCTCATCTACATAAAGCCAAAAGTCAGATTCCCTATGACACATGGACTGACAAAATTCTTCTAACTCTCTTTTCATGTTCTGTAAATTTGTTCCTCTTATTCATAATTAAGCACCTGATTTATTGGCTTATGTTCATTGAGCATCCAATTGAGATTAAGGATTCCCTGCATGAGCATGCCTAATAATTTCCAACTCTGACTCATTTATATTAGTTTATGAGACACAACTGAATCAACATTTCAGTATGTTTTCCTTCCTTTAAAAATAAGAGCAAATATGTCACCCCCCCACACCTATTGAATAATACAGCCCAAAGTTCTACTATTGCAGCATTCTCTTCTCAGCTATTTTATGTTTGCTCATTTTCAGAATACTTCCAATATGAGTTCCCAGATGTCAGTAGATAAATCTATTATACTATAAATGCACTGTGAGGGCAAAGAGGGTATTGACTCTCCTTGCTAGTGTCTCCCAGGTGTCTTTAGGCTTTTGCCTAAAACCTGGAAGGCACTCAAGATATATTGGTTTAATGAAGAAATAAAATTCTAAAGTCTTGATTAAAAAATGTAAAGTCCCTCATTAAGACCAATATGTCTTTATTTTAGTAGAGAGCAAGGGGAAGGTGAGAACATCCAATAGAACATCCAATAGTCCTACCTCCTCAATTCAGGTTTTATGGTTTTGCCATGAGAAGTACCAGAGAAGTTCATAGAACAAAATTTCCAGCATTGTAGTTCAATGCCCCAATATTTATTTAAACCTTTCAACTTCTTGAACTAAAGCAGTTGTATTAAATTAGTTTGTGCATAATATACATACAAGCCTCCACTTTTTCCTCCTCCCACTGCCTGTACATCTCGTCTCTTCCATGGCACCATCCATTTCTGCTCAGGGACGTCTCTGATAGATGCACAGGCTTCACGGTTGCTTTCACCACAAAGTTAAAACTCCTTGGCTCCCTCTTAAGTGTGAGAGTCCATATCGCACACTTCTGTCTTGCCCCCTGGGTAGCTTTTGTTCCTGACCCCTCCACATGAAAGACCAGGGCTCAGGAGACTGGAAGGGAAAGGCCCCATCTGACAGAACCTCAGAGTGGTGCTTCTGCAGCCATGCCTTCTGGGAGGGGTGGGTGTGTACTGCTAACTCTTAATCTCACAGGGTGTTGGGGAGGGGTACTCAGAGGCCCCCACTGGAAGCTTCTGGGTTGGCGTCAGCACCTCAGGCTTAGGCTATGGGATTTCTCTAGATCCTACATTCCAAGTAAAAGTACCCATTGACCCAAATGACAAACGTCCCAATCAATTCACCCTCAAAGCCCCCTTTTACTTTATCCCCTATGTAACTTATCACAAAGTACTGTGGTCTCTAGGCCTTAGAGTTTTTATTGCACCTCATTTTCCTCAGATCTTTTTTCTTAAAATATACTTTTGTTTAATATTAATATTGCTGTGCAGAATTTATTTATTTTCCTAGAATAATATTCTTATTCTCTTTATTTGAACACTTTCTGTTTTTCTATTTATTTTATTTCATTTTAAGTAATCTAGATTTTACTTTAATTCAATCTGAATATGTACGTCTTCTGAAGTATGTTTCATCCATTAGGATGACTGATGTATTTGAGTTTTAGTTAATTATATTATTTAGCATTTTCTATTTAACATACTTACTTTATGTCGTTATTTTTGTCATTGTTTTCTATCAAATCAACCCATTTTTATTTATTTCCTTTTAGTGCTACCACTTTCTGAAAGTTATACATTCTATAATTGTTCTTTCAATGGTTACCCTAAGTTGTTTACATGCATCCTGATTTAGTAAAATCTTATTCAAGTAAAATTTGTATGCATACAAGCAGTCCAGTCTCTAGTAACTATCTTTTATCATACATAACTTTCCTTCCTAGTGCCATCTCATGCTATATTAAATAATTCTGTTCATCATTTATTTCATTCTACTAGTAATAAGTTTCAGAAACTTTGTCATCATATTGCACATCCCCAGTACTTTGACATTGCTTAGGACATGGTGGGCACCCAAGTGGTAGATTTTAAAGAACACTTAGGAAATATTCTTTGGCTTCATTAAGTGTTATCATCATATAGGATTAAACAACAAATAAATTTTTCTCTTCTTTCCAATTCCAGGTAAACAAATTCAGAACACTGGTTTGCGTAGTTTGGTGGCAGTTAATATGGTCATTGAGAAGAAATAAACAGGAAAAAAAATGATACAATTATAATTTGTTTCCTTTCTTACAGTGGCCTGGTATTCTATATATAACAATTAGCTGAAACACAAATTCTATCATGTTCTTTGGAACAAATTAATCTCAAGGATTTTTTTTTTTTTAATCTCAAGGATTTTTAAATATTCCATCAAATATTGACTTTATGCCTGACCTATCCCCATACAGTCTCTGATCTTTTGGACTCAGATATGAGTAAGACACTACTTTTGGCTTTGAGATCTGCACATGCTGGGAGGAAAGCTGGACATGTAAACAGTGATTACAGCAGTTCTCAGTGCTTTGAACTTTAATATGATGGGCTCTGCAGACAATCAGGAGCTCAGAAAGGTTTCTGAGACGTTTTACAAGACTGTTCGTGGCACAATTATGGGTTTTTCACATGGCCTTAAAACTACCATATAGAATGAATGTTTGTATCCCCCAGAATTCATATGTAGACACCTCACCCCCAATGCCATCGATGGTATTTGGAGGTAGGTCCTTTGGTAGGTGATTCAATCATGAGGGTGGAGTCCTCATGAGTGGGAGGAGGCTCCAGGGAGCTGCCTCACCCCTTCCAGCACGTGAGGTTACAACGAGGAGATGGCTGTCTATAAACGAGGAAGAAGGTCCTCAATACACACCAAATTTGCCGGTGCCTTGGACTTCCCAGCCCCCAGAACTGTGCGAGATAAACTTCTGTTTTTCGTAAGTAACCCAGTTTATGGTAATTTTGTTGTTGCTGGTGAACGCACTAAAGCAGATAGAGCACTCATTCATCTTACTTCAGGGTCTCAGAACTTTCTGCTCTTTCCGTTGAAAACTTCTTCCATAAATAATTGCAACCTTATTTACCTTGTGTAGTTGGGCTCCTTTCTCATTACTTGGTCATCGAGACCTTCCCTGATCACCTTCTATCGCAGTGCATCTCTCCTCACCCCTGCCTCGCCTTATTCCCTCGTACCCATATCCTTACCTGAAATTATGCCTCCTAGTCATTTACTTGCTTATTAGTAAGATGCCAGTCTCCTCAGTGGGATAATCTCATGAAATTCTCTTTGTCGGTGTTGGTCAACCTTGTGATCTCATTGGCCAGATTGGTGCCTTTATATAGTAGGCATCCCTGATATGTATTCAATGAATGAATAAGACACCCTATATTTATAACAATTTGATGACAATAAGAAATGTTTTACCATGTGTACATAGGCTGGATGGGCAGCCGTTAGAAAAATAAGCTCACCAAAGCAAATATTTACTCTTTATTGCATTTTAGTTAAACACTCTGGAGTTAAGCAAAGCAGAAAGTGGAAAAGTGATGTAGGCCAAATCACATAGGATATTTGGCCTGAGGGATTATGGCTGGAGCACTGGAGCACGCTCTTGTCTGTTCTTTTCAAGACACTATCCCCAGACTTTGTTCTCTGCTCTTGGGACCCTTTAAAAGCTCAGAAGTGTTTTAAAGTTTAAATATGTTTTGAAGATGATTTTGAGGTTTCCTTTTTCCTTATAGTCAACACACTTTTTTATCTTATTTGGAACTATAATTTACATTATTTGAATACACCAGTGTATCGAACAGAAAAAGTTTGGCTAATTTTGACAGATTGCCATTAAATTGTGCAGATTTAAGGAAAATTTGGCACCACATTTTTCATCCCCATATCAGCACCCCTCAATATGTCTAGTAGCACTTAAAAATAGTGAATTTTATAATAGATGAGATTCTCAAGAACCTTTAAATTTCATTGTTATTAGAATAAATTATTTATTTTAAATATTAATTCAAACACTTGATTTCATTTGTGCCTAGAAGGTTATAAAAAAAACAAAACAAATCAATAAAAAGTTTACTAGATAGTAGTAGTATATGTAAGCATCACTATTTAATCCACAAGAGAAGAAATTCAGTAAGTTAAAGAACAATGCTTAATCTTACTAGTAGCCAAAGTCATGCACATTATTATAATAGCTGACATTTCTTGAAAGGATATTGGGTGTCAGACATGGTTCTAAGAACTTGGCATGAATCAACTAATTCAATCATCACAGTAATCCTACTGAAATAGCATCATTATCATTATAATTTCCCTTTTATCAATGAGGATCACATGGGTAATAAGTGATGAAGCTTGTACATAAAACCAGGATACATAGATGTATTGACCACATCCTTGCCCCACTCAGCTATACGTACTTCTGTTTGCTTGCATAAATACCCTTTTAAAATGAACCTTTTTTTACCATACAATTGAGCAAATGAATTTTTGCATTTATCTCACAAAAATGGAAACTAATGTTTATGCAAAATCTTGTGTGTGATAATTAAAAACTGATAACAACCAAGACTTTTCTCAATAGGTGAGTGGCTAAACAAATTGGTTCATCCATACCATGGAATATAGCAATAAAAGTGAATAAACTATTGATACACATAACACCCGGAATGGCTCTTTCAAACACATTCTGTTGAGTGTGAAAAGCTGATCTCAAAAAATATGAATACCCATTGTATGATTGCATTTGTATAATATTCTCAAAATGACAACTTTATAGAGATGGAGATCAGATTAAGCGGTTGCCAGAGGTTTGGGGGATGCCAGTGAGGGGACCCTTATGGAAAGGGAGAGATTTATGTCTTGATTGTGGTGATGTTACATGAATCTACACATGTGATAAAATTTTACAGACCTACACACACCCACATATACACACACAACCCACACAAAAGCAAGTACATACAAAACTGGCAAAATCTGAATAAGCACTGCATATTGTTCCAATGTCAATTTGCTGGCATTGGAATTATACTATGGCTATGCAGCAATTTACTACTGAAGGAAATTGTAGGGAGAGATCATTTTGATAATCTAGATAATTTTGCAACTTTGTATGAATCTATAAGTATTTTAAATTAGAAAATTAAGAAAACATCCTGGGTCTTGGCTGGCTTTGCCCTCAAATTCTAACTCATCTTTCATCACTTAACATCTTTATGCCTCTGTTACTTTCTTTCAATAAATTGGGGGAAATAACATTTTCCTTTAGAGGAACATTGCTAATTTGACAAAATAGATGAAATATTACACACAAAAACACTTTATTTCTTTGAAGATGGGGAGCTATCTATGACAAATGATGCTGGCCTAATCCAATCCCATTGCCATTTTTCTGCTACACAAAGACAAGCGATATTCTTATGGAAACTAGAATGCCATATACTTTTACAAGGCGATGAGTTCGACGAATTCACATAAATCTAGATGACAAAGTTTATGAGAGAAAACTATCTAAAGAGTCTGTTTTATTCTATCCGCAAAGGTGACTCCCTTTACAACTACCGCCTCTTTAATTACCAACACCCAAATGGTGCTTTTAGAAGCAAACAGGATACAATGTTTGAATGAGAATGCATTCATACTCCTTTAAAAAAAATCCCAGTTAATTCAATTTGTGTCCCATGATCATGCAGTTGTAGAACTTTTTATAGCAAAATTATTGCTACATTTGATATATTGCCTGTGAAAACATATTTACCACCAGCAAGAGAAAGACTTTGGTATGATAATTTTCACCCAGGAGGTTTCAAAGGAATCTTTTTGAATAATGTGTTTCTGTTTATGAAGTAAACATTTGTTGAATCCCAGTGGTTTCCAGCTACAAGACAACAACAACAACAAAAAAGACCTAAAAAATACATAAATTATAAGCTCAGGGTTTTCCTTCTTAAGAACATCTAGGAAAAAAAGCAGGACAATAGTCAACATTTAAATTTATAACTGAAGTGTGTTAGTATAATGTGAATTAAAACTTGCTTCATAGGGATGCCTGGGTGGCTCAGTCAGTTAAGCCTCTGCCTTCAGCTCAGGTCATGATCCCAGGGTCCTGGGATCGAGTCCTTCATCAGGCTCCTTGCTCAGCAGGGAACGTTTTTCTCCCTCTGCCTGCCGCTCCCCCTGCTGTGTTCTCTCTCTGACAAATAAATAAATAAAATCTTAAAAAAATAAAAATAAAGCTTGCCTCATTAAAAATATATGTATGAGTCTTCAAATATGAACATTTAACCAGACAGTAAGTGGACCATGTCATGTTCACCGTGATTTACTTAGCTGTGAACCATAAATGACCTGAAATGTATTAGAACTAGACACAAAAAGATTTTCCTTCTAATTTTTTGATGAGAATGAGTTGATTCTGTGTATTCTGACTTTGAAATAAATATTGTTAGAATTATAAATGAGGCAAAACTTGTATTCATGCTAAAACAGAGCAAGCTTGGGGTGCCTGGGTGGCTCAGTTGTTTAAGCATCCGACACATGATTTTGTCTCAGGTCATGATCTCAGGATAGTGAGATGGAGCCTTGCACTGGGCTCCAAGCTGCACATAGAGCCTGCCTGGGATTCTCTCCCTTCCTCTCCCTCTGCCCCTTCCCATCCGCCCCTCTCCCCACTCTTGCTTTCTCTCTCTCTCTCTCTCTCTCAAAAAATAAAAAATAAATAAAAATTTTTAAAAAATAAAGCAGAGCAGGCTTCAAAGCAGGTTTCTGGAAGTTCATGGTAAGCCAGACAATTTTGAGATGGAAGACTTTACCATGATAACTTTATAAAGCTTTATTTTTCTCCTGTCATTACGCTTCCATGTCTTTTCATTTTACTGAAACGCATCCACTTATCGAACCAAAAACTAATCTGAAAATATCTCTGTCAGATGATTTACTTGTGAATAAAATTGTCAGCTTAGTTAATGATTAAGAAAGGGAAAGCTTTCTTAAGAGCTTTTAAGGAAAAATCTTTTGTTAACCTTTGACAGTTGAGATAATTGCTCCTGTAAGCAATTAAGAGGAAGAAAGACCTGTGTGTCGCAGAGCCGGGTGACACAGACGCAGTGATGCTGCACGTGTGTGACAAGCATGAACCCTGCTAATTTGCGCAGGGCTCCTCGGAAATGCTCTTTGAAAGATGCGGCAGCCTCTGTCTTTTCTGTACAACGTCCTTCTCTAGGACTGCTTCCCCACACACCTGACATCAGAATCACCTTGGAAGATGTGAAAAGGTACAGATGCCCAGTTCCCATCCATAGAGACGTGGTTCGTATTGATTGGGATTCAAGCCTGAGCAATAGTAATAGTTTATTTTTATTTGTTTTGTTTTATTCATATATATATGTGTGTATATATATATATATGACTATAGTTGACACACAATGTTACACTAATGTCAGGTGTACAACACAGTGATTCAGCAACTGTATACAATGTGTTGTGCTAATCACATGTATAGCTACCATATACAACACTATAATGGTATTTATTTAAAAACAAACAAACAACTATAACAATAGGAAAAATAAAAACCAAACCAAAACAAAACAAAACAAAACAAAAAAACCCCAGGTGATCTGAAAGGGCATTTCTGTGTTTTCTCCTCACTGAGCTGCAAACATGAATCCTTCCATTGAACAATGTGTGCCTTTGCTTTTCGCCTGATGTTCATGAGAAACTTTGTGTAAGTCAGTGAGAAGAAATTGGTAAGGGAAACAAACTGGTTCAACCTCAACTTGATCAGTCCATTCTGTGAATGGAAAGGTCAAGGAACTAGAAGAGCTAACATGATTTGGATAGAAAAAAAGGAAGTTGAAAAAATTATGCTAGACAATTCTAAGACTTATTAAAAAGTTACAGTTATCAATGCAGTGTGCTATTGCAGTGAAGTCAGACAAATATATCAAGGGAATGGATTACAGAACCAGATATCCAAACAAATATAGGGAATTGATTTTCTGACAGAGGGACAGAAGTAATTAAATGGAGGAAGAATAGCCCTTTCAACAAATGGTGTTGGAATAATTGGATATGCCCACATTTACAAAAAATGAATCTGTACTTGAACCTCACATCATATACAAAAGTTAACTCATAGTGGAATATAAATCTAAATGTAAAACAGAAAACTATAAAACCTGTAGAAGAAAACATAGAAGAAAAGATTTGTCAACTGTGGTTAGGCGAGTTCTTGGATATGATACAGTAAGCATAATGATAAATTTGATAGGCTAAATGTGAGCTTTTGTTGTGAGAAAGACATTGTTAAGAAAATGAAAAAATAAGCTGTGCACAGAGAGATACTTGCAAGCCATATATCTGAGAGGGAATTTCATCCAGAATTTATGAAGAACTCTCAATACTCAGCATTAAAAACATGAACAATCCAATTAAAAATAAGCACAAGACTTGAACAGACGCTTCACCAAAAAGAATGTGCAGATGGCAAATAAGCTTATGAAAATACGTTCAACATCATTATCCATTAAGGGAATGTAAACTATAATGATGAGATATCACTACACCTTATTAAGATTTTCAAAGTTTAAAACATTCACCTTTTATTAAAATAAATACCATTTCGACTGGAAATCTGGTAGACATGCCTCTCTGAAGTATGTCCTATTTCTGTGTGTTTATGTGCATTATAAATTTGAAGAAAGTAAAAAAGTGTTAAAATTTTATTGCCAATGTTTTTGCTTTACCTGATTGTACATTTAATTTTTTGTTTGTATTTGATATATTCTGGTTTATCTACATTTTCTTTCTGAATCTGCAGAGAATATATTCAAATGGTTTCAGAAAGCAATAGAAACCACGTAAGTTTAGCTAGCCATAAGATAAATAAACAAGGTGAGAATGGCGCACAATTTCAGAAATATGAAATCTCTTTTGAAAACCAGTAGGAAAAATGAGAACATTTTACTGATTAATAAGATAATCCTGATTCACTACTCTCATGACTCTTCTTAGAAATATTAGTGATAGAACTTTAGAGGCATGAGAGATGATAGATAGTCTTGCAAGTGGTTTCTGAATCCAGACACAAATGGCAAAGACAAATAAATGACACAACAAAAGAATGATTTAAAAATTTAAAATAAAGGGACTCCTAGGTGGCTCAGTCAGTTAAGTGTCTGACTTTGGCTCAGGTCATGATCTCAGGATCTTGGGATGGAGCCCCTGCGTCTCAGGCACCCTGCTCAGTGGGGAGTTGGCTTGTCCCTCTGCCCCTCCTTCCACTCATGCTCTCTCTCTCAAATGAACAAATAAAATCTTTTAAAAAATTTAAAATAAAGATAAACATCAATACATTAGATTTTACTATGAAATCAGACAACCACCTAATAGCTATTAAAATATATTCTTAATAACTTCATGGGGTTAAATTTTATATAAAATATTCTAGTTCTTGTGAACGTGTGATTTTTATAGCAGAAATGTTATTTTTATAAGAAAATGTTAATAATTTTTTCCTGTAATTCAGCAAATTGCAACATCTGTGTTCTTAAGTGTTGTCTTGAACTGACATGGAGAGGAGCCATTAATTGTGTTAAATATGAGAAAATACTAGTTTTTATGTAGCACCTAGCACATGTTGTTAATTGCCCTTTGTGTATAAACATAAAATTAAATATTTGCTCCAGAAGCACAAAGGTTTGAACACAGAAAAATGAAACTTTCCTTAATTGTAAAGATATGTGAGATTTTCTGTGTACAAAGGCAAGTATTCTTTAAACTTGTTCCACTGCATTTAAAATGGCATGTCTTTAGGAGCACCTGGGTGGCTCACTCTGTTAAGCATCTGCCTTCGGCTCAGGTCATGATCTTCAGGTCTTGGGATCGAGCCCCGCATCAGGCTCTGTGCTCAGCTGGGAGTCTGCTTCTCCCTCTCCCTCTCCCTCTACCCCTCCCCCCGCTAGTGTGCTCTCTCTTTCTCTCTCTCCCTCTCTCACTCTCTCAAATAAATGAATAAATAAAATCTTTAAAATAACCTATCTTTAATAAGTTAGTAATAATAATGTCCCTTCAAATGATCCCAACTATTTGACACAGTTTGGGGTGTATTTGCCTAGACAATCTGCAAGAAATGCATTTTCTACCACTGATGGAAGCTAATCTTTTTAAGAGACAACAGCATCTAGAATGCATTAACTATGGCTGGTTTCCCTGGTTAACATTCCCTTTTGCAGCATCCTTCCTTGCAGCAGCACTCAGGCAATGAAAGCAACTTGGCTTGACTAGTTAATATCTGGAAGACAACCTCAGTATCACTGCAAGGAAGCCAAGGCCCTAGAGTGTTTTAAGCTTTGGAGGAAAAAAATGCAAAGATGGAAAATCTTTTTTTAAAAAAATAATATCAAGTTTCACATACAAATTAGACTTTTTGTCCTCCAGGTATTAGGCAAAAAATGATTAGTGGAACAATGTTCATGCTTCCCTTTCATATAATACAGTCACTGCTGGCAAACAGCTCCCCAGCTAAGAACTTCATTGACCATCCCTCTTACTTGACTTGAGGCCCTATGACTAGTTCTTACCCATGAAAATGGAATTCAAGTAATGTGCATCAATTCCAGGCCCCAGTGTTTTAGAAGCCAGTGTGCTTTCTGGAACCTTTCACCTGCCAGTTGGACGCCAATGTCCATAGTGACGTTGGAATCCACCCATTGGAGATGGCAGGTATTCCATCAGCCTGAGTCTCAGAATGACCTCCCCACCCCTCAACCCTCCTGATGTAGACCCATAAAATCTGGAACCATCTGCAGGGGTGAACTACACATTTTATCGATATGATAGCTAATATTTTTCTAATACAGCCTACGAAGATTTATGCTTTATTAAACTATTAAAAACACTAATTTATTCTTTATTTATATGTTATGAAGAAAAATTAGAATTAATATTTTATTTATATTCTGAATATCTACAGAGAATGCAATTTTTAAAAAATCAGAACATTTTATAGAAATCGTAGGCAATCTTTATGAAGATGTGCTCCTCTCATGTTTCCACAATTAGAAAATATACTGTATGATTATAACTACCTATTAGAAATATGTTGCAGTTTAGATTTCCCAGTAGTCTCTCTTGAGACAAATATTCTAGTGAGAGTTGTTTATTTGGGATGTGATCCTAGGAAACAACAGTCAAGAGAGAAGGGAGGTGAGACAAGGAAGAGAAAAGAGTTAATAAAGTCTGTGTTGATAAATAAGTTATCACTGTGGGCTATTAAAGCTCAGCCCCACTGGAGAACTAGGCAAGAACATATAGAACATAGGTCACCATTATTGCAACAGAGAGGCAAGGAATCTAGTGAATTTATCCAAAAGTTCTCCATCATGCCTGAATTACAGTATGGGCTAAGTGTGCCCTATGGCCTAATTAAAACAGCCACAGGAAGAGCTATGCATTCATGGTAAATATCCTTAAGTGGGTAAAAGGGGGGCTAAGGGAAGATGAACGATGCTCTCTGAACATCTGCTGTGCTAGGTATTTGCATCTCATTTGGTGAAAAAGAGGGGAAAGATTAAAGAGTTGATGATTTTTTTAAATCACTAATACGATACATCAACAATCATTACATATTATTTTTAAAGGAAGAAAATGCACTGTAGAAGAGAACTCCCCCACCCATAACTCCCCTACTCAGAAGTAACCAATACAATCCTTTTGCTGTAATTTGTTGATATCACTCTTGTTGATTTTCAAGGTTGTGTGGGAAAAACACTGAGGTTGTATTTTCACATCCAGTTAAGATGGAGTAAAAGGAACTGAAACAACATAAAACCGAATAGCATTCAAACCATTTTTCAAGACACTGGACTTCAGGCAATGCAGGGCAATGGTCCTTAAGAGATGGGGTACAAACACAGTGAGTCCTACAATTGCCCCAGTTTGCAGCCAAGAGCCTGCAGGCCATGGTGTAGAGGGACTGAGCCAGAGGCAGCTTCACAGACATCATGAGCTGAGTAGGGAGAGGGAGCTGAGACTCAGAAACCAAAAAAACTAGAGGTAATAGGACAAAGCACAGAAGAGATTGTTACACAGGGAGAGAACTCTGAAGATATCCAGAGAGTCCCTTTGTGCATCAAGCTGAGAACATGTTGGAAGGCAGGAAAGAACCTTCCAAAATGCTTAAGAAGAAAGGTGCCTATCATTCCCAAAGGCACAGAATAGCATCCATTTCCACCACTGAAAAACCTTCTGACTCCTTGGACACTGAGTGGAGCACAGGGGTTTTGCCTCAGCATTGGCGACTACTTATACTTAAAAATAGCATGCTTGGGGCACCTGGGGTGGCTCAGTCGTTAAGCATCTGCCTTCGGCTCAGGGCATGATCCCGAGGTCCTGGGATGGAGCCCCACATTGGGGTCCCTGCTCAGCGGGAAGCCTGCTTCTCCCTCTCCCACTCCCCCTGCTTGTGTTCCCTCTCTCGCTGTGTCTCTCTCTGTCAAATAAAAAAGTAAAATCTTAAAAATAAAAAAAAGAGCATGCTTACAGTCTACTTTAATACCTCAAAAGCAAGAAACAAACAGATACATCTGTGTGTAAAAACTGGACCCCAGGACAGAGTCTAAGGAAAGAAGAATATTAAATTAGATGAATACAAAGATATGTAGCATTCAATGAAATAAAATTCACAATAACTGGCACTCAATTAAAAATTGCCAGCAAACAAAGGAGAAAAACCCACCCCATAATGTGAAAAAATATCAATCATTTTAAACCAACCCCAAACTGCCAGAGATGTAGGAATGAACAGACTAGTGCATTGAGATAGCTATTGTAACAATATTCTGTATATTCAAAAAGTTAAGACACAGGGGCGCCTGGGTGGCTCAAGTCATTAAGCGTCTGCCTTCGGCTCAGGTCATGATCCCAGGGTCCTGGGATCGAGCCCCACATCGGGCTCCCTGCTCCACGGGAAGCCTGCTTCTCCCTCTCCCACTCCCCCTGCTTGTGTTCCCTCTCTCGCTGTCTTTCTCTCTGTCAAATAAATAAAATCTTTTAAAAAAAAAAGTTAAGACACAGAAGATATCAGTAAGACACAAAGGAAATCTAGAAGAAGCAAAATTGTAATGTCTGAGAGTATATATATATATATATGTATATATATACACATATATACTTATATATGTTTTACATATATCACATATATGATTATATATATTTCAAATATTATGAACATATATATTTTATATATCTAATGAACATATATATTTCATATATATTATGAACATGTACATACATCATGAAGGATTTATGTCAGGTGAGAAATCAGGTAAAAATTTAAGTGAATTTGAAGATATTGCAGTAAAATTAAATACAGTGAGACAGAAAAAAGAGATTTAAACTCTATGGGTCACCAATAAGCAGTGGAACACGTTCAAGTACCTTAATCCACTTGTAATTTGAGTCTTCAAAGAAGAGACTGGGAAGGGAGACTGAACAGCTATTTGAAGAAATAATGACTGAAAAATTTTCAAATTAAAAGGCTATAAATCCACAAATCTGGGAGACTCTATGAACATCAAGTCAAGAAAAATGTAGAAAACTATACCCAGGCATGCCATAATCAAATTACTAAAACCCAAATATATAAAGAGAAGATGTTAAAGACAATGGGGGGGCACAGGATATTATATGCAGAAGAAAATAAGGATGATAATAGATTTCTCTTCAGAAAAAAAATTCAAGAAGACAGTGAAGCATCATTCTTAAAGTACAGAAAGAAAGAGTTATCACTGAGTGCTCTATACCCAGCAAAACTAATGTCTTGAAAAAACCACGATGAAATAAAGACTCTTCAAGACATACAAAAGCTGGAAGAATCCATCATCAGCGGACCTATACCACCAGAAATATTAAAGAAAGTGCTGGAGACTTTAACTGAAGCAAACTCATCCATAATATTTTATTGTCTTGATTGTGGTGATGGTTTCACTAGCATTAGCAGATGTCCCAAACCATCAAATTGTATACATTAAATACGTACAGTATTTTTTATGTCAATTATGCTTCAAGAAAGCTGTTTAAAAATCTCATTTCCAATGAGAGAACTGCCATGCTTGCCAGTTTCTCGTAACCAAGTGATGATCTTAAATAAATTTTAATTAACTTCACCTTCATGAAACATCTTTCACAGGATGCTTCTACGACCAGCTGTTAAAAAATTCTCAAGGTACTTCAAAATGTGGGTAAGATTGCACTAAGAAAATGTCATGAATAAGTTTTAGAAGATTTAGACACAATTTGGATTTCAAATTACTGATATTGCTGTTATCTATAATAATTTTATAATCTATTAATTGGATAATATTAAAATTTATAATCTCCCTAATTTCCACTTGATGCAGGATTTCTCCACAATGTGTAATACCCTTATTTGGCAAATTACACATTTCCAGTTTGTTTATTTTCATTTTCACTTACTTTCTAATTCAAGTAGCATATTTGTTTCTCTTGCTAAAGCTTTAATTGTCGAATGTTCTTTCACAGTTACTTTCTCTCATTTGTTGCAAGCAAAGTGACAGGCCTTCTATTAATCATGCAGCTTTATATATATTCATGTTTGGGGATTTTTTTTCCTTTGCCAGGCTTTATTAACATTTCCCACATGATCCAAAATATCATCCAATATGGGCATGTTACATGAAAATGTAGAGACTATTTGTGCTTAGTATTAAGTTACTTTTTGCACAAAATATAATATCTAAAATCACTCAAAAAATATTCTGTCATTTTTGTTTCTCTAATTTTATTGCCCTCTGCAAAGCAATATTAAACTATCAGTTTGAATATTTTAAAAAAAACTTTCATTTTATAAAATTATCAAAATAAAATACACATTTCTTAATTTTTATACTCACAAATCTTAAATTTTTCCAATATTTAAAGCTTTCTTTCTTTAGTTGTTAATATTTTACTGTTTTATTTCTGCAAGGAAGTATTCATTGAAAACAAATAAAGAGATAAATCACTATATTGTACTCTTGAAACTAATATAACACTGTATCTTAATTAACTGGATTTAAAATAAAAACTTAATACCTTAAAAAAAAGAAGAAGAAAAAGAAAACAAAATAAAGAGAATTCTCTGGAATAAATAAGCCAGTCCCAGTGAATCAACTCACTATTAGAACTTGTTTTTTAAGTCTTTTAAAAATATTCATCTGGGTGCCTGGGTGGCTCAGTCAGTTAAACATCTGCCTTCGGCTTCGGCCTTAATTGCAGAGTCCTGGGATTGAGTCCCACATTGGGCTCCCTGCTCAGTGGGGTGCCTGCTTTTTCCCCTCCCTCTGCTGCTCCCCCTGCTTATACTTTCTCTCTCTGTTAAATAAATAAATAAATAAATAAATAAATAAATAAAATCTTTAAAAAAAGATAA